>NW_024419364.1:0-2280 GCF_014898765.1 Herpailurus yagouaroundi
TGAAAACAAAGAAGAATAACCAACTTCATTGTGTGCCTATAAATTATAAGTGCTCCTTAAGTAATGCAACAGCTCACATCAGGGCACAAAAGCCAACACTCACAGCTTGCTGTCTTTCAAAATGAAGCATTCTGCCTTCATAATTATACACAATATTGTGACAAACTGCTCTGAGCGAATATTGGAATTTAAGTCAAGTCAGGAGTGAGGCACAAAACCAAATCTTTCCTCCTCCATCTCAGAAGCACATTAACTTCCTGGATTACATGCGCTTTGGGGTCACATAGGGCTTCTCCTCAGAAAAGCCAGGCCAAGTTTACAGGCTGTGCCCCAAAGGCTCCGTTAACCCTTACCTCCACATTAGTGCAAATAAGAAACCGGGCGCATCAGCAGACACCTGTTGTGATCATCTTGCAGAAGCCCACGGGGCAAGAAGGAGGGGATGTTGATCAGACTGGTTTTGGTTTTCTCCCTCACCCAAGCACAGTTTTGACTTAATACACTTAAGCAAGATTTGGTGACTGAGATTCCCCAGCAGCACTGAGGCTTCTGTCCCTGCAGATCACAGCACTGCCCGAGGCACCTAGATTTCCTTTTGTTAACCAGACGGAGCAGAGAGCATGCCTCCCCACGTCTAACCAGATTGAAGGGAACGGAAAACAGTGCTGCTCACTAAGTGCTAGTGTTTGGCCTCTGCTGGGGGAGGTGGGAGTTACTGTGGGACTTGTTTCCTTGTTACACATGTAACGGGAACGAATTTCAGGCCACAAACTCAGGTACAAGAAGTCTTTATTTCCCCCCTAGAACTCAAGTTCATATCTGCCTTGAGAGCCTTTTCTCTGGAAATGGCAGGAACATGGTCTCTGGTGGTTTGAAGGCTTTCTCTTATTTCCTTCCTCTCCCCATCCTGGGGAAAGAATTTTCCTGTCTGGAAGCCTGAGGGAGAAGAGAAGCTCAGTTCTCCAATTCTTGCGGTCTCCCTTTCAAATATTTTGTCTGCTGGAGTTTGGTGGACCCTCCCCAAGGTCATCAGGCTTTGGAGGCCAGAAATTGTCTTTTTTTTCCCCCTGTGATTTCATCCTATCAAATCCATGCCCAGAAATGTTAGGCATACAACAGGACACAGATGCTTCAACAAGGGCTAGAGCAAATGGGGGAAATGGTTCTGACTCTGCCACTCATCTCTATTCTCCTGTCATCACTGTGTCACTCAGGCTTTTAGACATGAGAACCCTGGCTAATTTAACCTAAAGCAATGTATCACATGAGATAAGTAGCTCACAGGGTCTCCAGGGAGGCTGGGAGAAGCAGACCTGGACTGCAGAAATGTTAGGATTGGCACCCAAACTTGAACAACAGAATTGGTTTCTCCCACCCCACTGGGCAGACACCTGCCATTACGGCTCCTGGAGGGTGACGTGACTCCTCAGCCTCCTTCTCCTGCACCAGAATGGCTTCTTCAAATCCTAGCTCCTGAGTCAGAATCCAGGCTGGGTGCCCCTCTAGAGCATCATCCAGAAGCCGGCCTTACCGGAGGACCTGACAACAGGAATGTCCAGGAAAGGTTTTCAGCTTCACTGGTGGGATCAGTGCTGCTTTCCACCATGACCCCAAAGATAGCTAAACCCCTGATGGTGTCTCTGACCCAGTTTATACCACCCCGATGTGCTCAGCACAACCTGTCCCCTGGACTCTGGCCATGTGCCTCACGTCTCTGGCAGACCAGGTGGATAACGGTTCACATTCTTCCTGTGAACACAAAGCAAGCAGTGAGAGACACTGTGTGCAGACCTCAGGCCATCATTGTCTCTGCACATCCCCCTTCTGAGCAGGACTGGGGCCCGGCACTGTCTCAAGAATGCCCAACAAGGAAGAGGACTCAGGAGCTCTGAAATCCAGTCTCCACACTGCCCTCTCCAGGAGATTCCCAGAGGGGCCACATCACACATCCCAGGGTACAAGTTAATGTCTCAGGGGGAAGATTTTGATCAATAAACACCAGGAGGTGGGAAAAATCCAGCTGGTAAACTGCTTGCTGTTCTTTTCCTGGAAAACTGCTAAGGATCTGTGACCCCAGGTGTTTCTGGAAATGTCCTGTGGGGCAGAGCCCCCAACAGTGTGCTCTGGAGAAGCCATGGCCAGCTTAATAACACATCTCCTGTATTTTTTGGCTTTTCCTCCTCTCCTGCCTCACCTCTCTGCTGCTCTTGCATCCTTGGGTTTCAATAAAGTGCCTAAGGTGAGCTGTGTCTCAGACTCTGCTTTCTACAGAATGAGCTA
>NW_024419365.1:0-1332 GCF_014898765.1 Herpailurus yagouaroundi
AAAACCAAAGCCAGAAGCATCACAATCCCAGACTTCAAGATGTATTACAAAGCTGTAATCACCAAGACAGTATGGTGCTGGCACAAAAACAGACACTCAGATCAATGGAACAGAATAGAGAACCCAGAAATGGACCCACAAACGTATGGCCAACTAATCTCTGACAAAGCAGGAAAGAATATCCAATAGAATAAAGACAGTCTCTTCAGCAAATGGTGCTGGGAAAACTGGATAGCAACATGCAGAAAAATGAACCTGGACCACTTTCTTACACCATACACCAAAATAAGCTTAAAATTAATGAAAGATCTAAAAGTAAGACAGGAAGCCATCAAAATCCTCAAGGAGAAAGCAGGCAGAAACCTCTTTGGCCTTGGCCGCAGCAACTTCTTACTCAACACGTCTCCAGAGGCAAGGGAAACAAAAGCAAAAAAGAACTATTGGGATCTCCCTCATCAAAATAAAAAGCTTCTGCACAGCAAAGGAAATAATCAGCAAAACTAAAAGGCAACTGATGGAATGGGAGAAGATATTTGCAAATGACATTATCAGATAAAGGGTGAGTATCCAAAATCTATAAAGAACTTATCAAACTCAACACCCCAAAACCCCCCACAAATAATCCAGTGAAGAAATGGGCAAAAGACATGAATAGACACTTCTCCAAAGAAGACATCCTGATGGCTAACAGACACGTGAAAAAATGCTCAACATCACTCATCACCAGGGAAATACAAATCAAAACCACAATGAGATACCACCTCACACTGGTCAGAATGGTTAACATTAACAACTCAGGCAACAACAGATGTTGGCGAGGGTGCAGAGAAAGGAGAATCCTTTTACACTGCTGGTGGGAAAGCAAACTGGTGCAGCCCCTCTGGAAAACAGTATGGAGTTTCCTCAAAAAATTAGAAATGGTTGGGGCGCCTGGGTGGCGCAGTCGGTTAAGCGTCCGACTTCAGCCAGGTCACGATCTTGCGGTCCGTGAGTTCGAGCCCCACGTCGGGCTCTGGGGTGATGGCTCAGAGCCTGGAGCCTGTTTCCGATTCTCTGTCTCCCTCTCTCTCTGCCCCTCCCCCATTCATGCTTTGTCTCTCTCTGTCCCAAAAATAAATAAACGTTGAAAAAAAATTTAAAAAAAAAATTAGAAATGGAACTACCCTACGGCCCAGCAATTGCACTACTAGGTATTTATCCAAGGGATACAGGTGTGCTGTTTTGAAGGGGCACATGCACCCCAATGTTTATAGGAGCACTATTAACAATAGCCAAAGTATGGAAAGAGCCCAAATGCCCATCGATGGATGAATGGATAAAGAAGATGTGGTA
>NW_024419366.1:0-7374 GCF_014898765.1 Herpailurus yagouaroundi
AGTTTTCATTATGTCTTACGGGGAAATTCGCTTTGATATACAAGTGCTTTGGATTACAAGCACATTTCTGGGACGAATTATGCTCTCAAACCAAGGTTTTACTGTATATATATTTTTGAAAGTAATTGGCAAGATATACCAAGAAGTTTATAAAAAGTCCATATTCTTTATCCCAAATCCCCTTTCTAGTAACCCAGCCTACTATGATTATTAAAAGCACAAAATGTAGCTCTTGCCTTCAAAAATGTAAATATGTATGAAAGCATAAAGCTGACAGCCAGGGGGAAAGGGGAAGGAGGAAAAGAGAGGAGTGGCTTTGAGCTCTTGGTTCCAGTTCCTGAAGGAACAGCCCTGTTTCCTTCAGAATATGTGAACTAACTCAGGACCCTTCCATTGAATTCTTCCCTTACCCCGTCGCCTCCCTGGTTTCTGTTCCCTGCATAAGAAGACTATTGACTAACTTAACTACTTTGGCAGAAATGGATATCGCTTCTTTCTGCTAGATTAATATACCATATAATTTTTGGTAAGAGTACTGATTGCTTTGAGTCATGATAATTGATTTTAGTCCACATTTAAATAGTTTGAAATTAAAATGGATCCAATATTGGCACCTCCCATAGTGTCTACCTAAACCCGATGTTAGATTAACAAAACCCCTCATGGATGAGAATCCTGGGTGAGATTTTTAACAAAGACAAAGCAATGTTTACTAAACCGAGTAGAATAGAAGCAAAAATTGGGAAAAAAAAAAAATGGGCCCCCTGGGAGGCTCAGTCGGTTAAGCATCTGACTTCGGCTCAGATCATGATCTCCTGGTTCTTGAGTTCAAGCCCCGTGTAAGGCACTGTGCTGACAGTTCAGAGCCTGGAGCCTCCTTCAGATTCTGTGTCTCCCTCTCTCTCTCTCTCTCTCTCTGCTCCTCCCCCCTCACGCTCTATCTCTCTCTGTCTCTCAAAAATGAATAAACATTAAAACATTTTTTTTTAGTGGCACCTGGGTGGCTCAGTCAGTGGAACGTCCAACTTCAGCTTGGGTCATGGTCTCGCTGTTTGTGAGTTCGAGCCCCATGTTGGGCTCTGTGCTGACAGCTTAGGCTGTGTGCTGACAGCTCGGAGCCTGGAGCCTGCTTCAGATTCTGTGTCTCCCCCACTCTTCCTCTCCCCCACTTTCTCTCTCAAAAATAAACATTAAAAAAATTTTTTTAATTGGAAGAAAATTACTGGATTTACTTCTAATAAGAGAGATAAGATTGATTCATGGGGACACTGTCAGTAAGTGATTAAGTAACACTTAACAAAAAAAAAAAATGAGGGGGCACCTGGGTGGCTCAGTCCGTTCAGCATTGGACTCTTGATTTCAGCTCAGGTCATGATTTTATGGTTTGTGAGTTCAAGCCCCACATTGGACTCTGTACCAGCAGTGCAGAACCTACTTGGAATTCTTTCTCTCTCTCTCTCTCTCTCTCTCTCTCTCTCTGCCCCTCCCCTGCTCTATCTCTCAAAATAAATAAACTTAAAACAGACAAACAAACAATGAAATTGAGTATCCCAAAGGGATGCTCTTGGATCCATTCCTTGCTTGATGGATCAAAACCTTTGACACAGTTGACTGGTTGACCACTCCTTTCTTGGCTTTTTCCTCAGTCTTCACAATTCCACATTCTCCTGGCACTTCTCATTTTTGCCCTTCTCCCTTGGGTTAAGAAATAGTTGGGTTAGTTCAAGTAAAGGCTAGAGTCCTGTAACAAGAGATGGAAATTACTTAAACAAGGTAATTATTTCTCATGTAATAATTTTGCATATGTGCTCCAGGAATAATATGGAGGGCCAGGGATTTTGAGAACCCATTATCCTTTTAACTTATGACATCTATTTGGATATGGCGCTCATCCATGTGGTCTAAGTTACTTTACTACCATATATGCCTTCGAGTTCATGGAAATGGAGGACATGCTTCTTTCCTATGGCTAGAAGTTGCAAACATCATATCTGCAAAATGTCAGAGAGCAAAACCCAGTCATGTGACCACAATTAACTCCAAAGGAGGCTGGGACATAGTCTCTATTTGGAGAACCATGTACCCAGCTAAACCTGTGTTAAATAGGAAGATAGCACTCTCTAACACACCTTCTAATTTTTTTTAGCCCAGTTTTCTCTTCTGAAGCTCAAAACTGATGAGTAAACCGTTGAATAAATATGAGTTGTATATATGGTACATGTATCTTTTAAATTGAGATATAACGTACATGCAGTAAAGTACGTGAAGTACAGGAATATACGTGGTAAACCTTAATGAATCCTACATATGTACATACCTATTTAACCTCCATCTAGATTAAGACACCCTTCAAAGTTCTCTGTGTCTTTTTCCAGTCAAGCCTTATTTCTCTTGCTTAGATAATTATATCAGCTTTCTTAAGGGTTGCATCTATTGCAGTAAATTCACCGATGATCTTTCAATTTCTGTGTGTGTGTGTGTGTGTGTGTGTGTGTGTGTGTATACATACCCCCCCCCCCCCCCGCCAGCCTCTGGAACTTTATTTCACCCATCCCTATCCTCCCCTTCCTCTTTTTCCTCTGCTAATCCTGCTATAATTCAGATCTCAGGGTTTGTTTGTTTTTTTCCTTTTAAGATTTGATTTTTAAGTAATCTCTACACCCAACATGGGGTTTGAATTCACAACCCTGAGATCAAGAGTTGATTGCTCTACTGACTGAGCCACCAGGTGCCACTCAGATCTCAGTTTAGACATCATTCTTTGTCAAGAGGCCCTATTAGTTGCTGCTATGGATTTGCCTAAATGATTTTGTTATAGTTATCTAAGCTCGGGAAAAGGAGAAAGAAAATTCCTGGTGAATATGCTTTTCTTTGGAATACACAGTTTTGGGGCAATGAATTAGAGATCACATTTTACTGGTCAATGAGAGCTGGGCACGAAAATATTTTCATTTCTTATATTAAACATTGCTCCTGTAAATTAGCTATAGCAGCAAATCAGAAATATTGTAGCCTTAGCTCCTCTGAGTGGTTCTTAGGAGTGAATAAACTATTGTGAGGTAAGCTCATAATTCTTTTTAACCAATTTCAAATAAATGACACACAGTAAAGTAGACACATCCTAGTAAAGTGTATAATTTGATGAGTTTTGACAACTGTATACATCTGGGCAACTAATACCCCAGTTGAAATGTCGAATTTTTCCATTACCCCAGAGACTTCCTTTATGCCCCTTTAGTCAGTCTTTCCATGAAGCAGCCACTGTTGTGATTTCTATCACAATCCATTCGTCTTACATGTTCTTGAAGGGCATATAAGTAGAATCATATACTTTTACATGTTTGGCTTCTTTTGCCCAATCTATGTTTTTTTTAATATATTAAAAATTTTGTTTAATGTTTATTTTTGAGAGAGAGAGAGAGAGACAGAGAGAGACAGAGTACAAGTAAGGGAGGGGCAGAGAGAGAGGGAGACACAGAATCTGAAGCAAGCTCCAGGCTCTGAGCTGTCAGCACAGAGCCGGAGGTGGGGCTTGAACTCATGAACTGCAAGATCATGACCTGAGCCCAAGTCAGATGTTGAACCCACTGAGCCACCCAAGTGCCCCTTAATATATATATTTTGTAAGTTTATTTATTTTTGACAGAGAGAAGGAGAAACACGAGCAGGGGAGGGGCAGAGAGAGAGGGAGGCACAGAATCCAAAGCAGACTCCAGGCTCTGGGCTGTCAGCACAGAGCCTGATGGGGGGGCTCAAACTCATGAACCATGAGAACATGACCTGAGCCGAAGTCAGACGTTTAACAGACTGAGCCACCCAGGGACCCGCTTAATTCATGTTTTGGAGATTCATCCATGTTGTTGCATACATGAGTAATTCGTTCTTTTTTTTTTTTTTTAACCAACCAGTATTCCAATGTAGTGTATATATTTCAACTGGTTTATCCATTTTATCAGTTCTCATGTTGATGGACTTAGGGATTGTTTGCTGTTTATGGCTGTTTTGAATATTCTTACGGAAGTCTTTCTATAAATGTATATTTTCATAACTCAACTTTAATAAAAATCCAGTAGTTGAAGAGCGGGATCATAGAACAGGTGTATTTTTATCTTTGTTGTAAACTGCTAACCCGTTTTTGAAAGTGTTGGTAGTACTTTGCACACCAACTAGAAATGATCGCAAGTTCTAGTTCCTCCACATCCACAGTCAAATCTGATGTTGTCGGTCTTTTTTTTTTTTTTAAGTTTATTTATTTTGAAAGAGACGGCACAAGTGGGGAAAGGGCAGAAAGAGAGAGACAGAGCATCCAAGCGGGTTCGGCACTGCCGGCGGTAGAGCCCAATGCGGGGCTCGAACTCAGGCACCGTGAGATCACAACCTGAGCCAAAACTGAGAGTTGGACCCTTAACCGACTGAGCCACCCAGGCGCCCCAGTGTTGTCAGTCTTTTTGATGTTTGCCATTTTAGAAGTGTGAAATGATGTTCTCGCTGTAGTGTTAATTTGCGTTGCCTAAAAATGTTGAACACCTTTTCTAGTTTTCTCTTCCGGAATCCTTAGGCTGTGGCATTTGTTCGCCTCCTTACAAAATGGCTGCTGGGGCTCTAGCTGTCACTGAATTGTAGGCAGAAGGAAGAACAGAAGATCCAGGTCCTGAAGTCATGCCTCTTTTGTGACTTTCTCAGAAACCTCATCCAGTGGTTTACATCTTAATGGAAAGAGTTATATCACACGGTCACTTTGATCTGCATGGAATGCTGGGAAATGTACTTTTTTTTTTTAAGTTTATTTATTTGCTTTGAGAGAGAGAGAGAGAGAGAGAGCAAGCTGGGGAGGGGCAGAGAGAGGGGGAGAGAGGGAATCCTAGGCTCTTCACTGCCAGCACGGAGCCAACTCGGGGCTCAAAATCCTGAACCGTGAGATCATGACCTGAGCTGAAATCCAGAGTCGGATACTTAAGCGACTGAGCCACCCAGGCGCCTGTGGGAAATGTACTTTTTAAAGTTGGGGTTTTGGGTATCTATTGCTGTGTAACAAACCAACACAAAACTCAGTGGCTTAAAATAAAAACATGTTTTTTTGTTTTTTGTTTTGTTTTGTTTTGTTTTCCACAAATATGCCATTTGGGCAAAGCTTAACAGAAACAGCCTATTGCTCTGCATTTGACATCAATGTAGCAGCAGGTGATCCTGGCTGTGAGCCAAGAAGACTCACACGGTTGAACCTGTGGTTAGAACACCTACACATGACCTTTTCATGTGGCTGCTTGGCGTCCCACACCATGGTAGCTGAGTCCCAAGGGTGAGGGTCCCAAGAGAGACCGAGTGGAAACCATATTGCCTTTTATGACCTAGGCCTAGAAGTCATATATCCCTTGTGCTGTGGTACTCTTCACTGTGACAAACACAAAGACTGGGCCATGTTAAAGGGGAGAGGAATAGATTTCACTTCTTGGTGTAGGGGGAGCACGTGGGATCAAAATATTAGTGTGGCCATTTGAGGAAAATATAATCTCCTACAATTGGGCATGCTGCCTGCCCCCAACTAAAGTGAGGTTCTCTTAGCAGGAAAGACATTGGCAAAGCGAGTTTCTGTCACGTTCCTTATACATATCACATTATAATTTTTTGCTTTGCCACTAGACAGCAATAATCTCCATGAGGGCAGTAGCCAGATTTGTCTGTCTTGCCAATTATTAACTCTTCATGGTCTACGAGGGGAAAAAAGCCATTTAAGAAATATTTGTCAATGAATGATTATTAAACCAAATAAAACTACATAGAAAATATCAGTTTTATTTTTAAATGTTTATTTATTTGAGAGAGAGAGTGAGAGTGTGCTTGAGTGGGGGAGGGGCAGAGAGAGAGGGAGAGAGAGAATTCCAAGCAGTCTCCATCGTGGAGCTCAATCCCACAATCCCATGAGATCATGAACCGTAAGATCATGAATTGAGCCAAAAGAAAAAAATCAAGATGCTTATCTCACTGAGTCACCCTGGTTCCCCAACCATTGGGTTCTTGATCAGCTCAGGTCTTGATCTCAGGGTTGCGAGTTCAAGCTCCATGTTGGGCTCTGCAATGGGCATGAAGCTTACTTACAAAAACAAAACAAAACAAAATACTACCTCCCCCATTAGAGGTAGAAATATAATTAGAAATCTGTGCATATGGGGCGCCTGGGTGGCTCAGTCAGTTTAGCATCTGACTTTGGCTCAGGTCATGATCTCACAGTTTGTGGGTTTAAGCCCCGTGTCGGGCTCTCTGCTGACAGCTCGGAGCCTGGAGCCTGCTTCAGATTCTGTGTCTTCCTCTCTCTCAAAAAGGCCCTATTGGCACTCTGTCTCTCTCTCTCTCTCTCTCAAAAATAAATAAACATTAAAAAATAAAAATAAGATAAAGCATGGGATGCCTGGGTGGCTCATTTGGTTGGGCATCTGACTTTAGCTCAGGTCATGATCTCATTCAAAAATGAATAAACATTAAAAAGAAAGAGAGAGAGAGAGAGAGAGAGAGAGAGAGAGATAAAGAGTGCTCAGGGAGGAGATCAGGGATTACTAGCCAACCTCCATGATTTTTGTATATATTTTAAAAAATTGGTTTAGAACACCCAACCATTGACCATTATTTGCTATTTGGAGGGACATCTTGGAAACTGCCACTTCCCTAATCCTTCCTGGATCACTACTGAGGTCAAGAACTTCTTCATTAGGTAAGCTTTCTCTTCTTCATCCTTAAATACCTTGTTGGGTCAAGTGGCTTAAAATTTTTCTGACTTATTTCCTTTGATAAGCTTTAATCTTTTCCTTTGTTTTTATTAGTTTTGTAATCCTTTCCAGGAGATCGTCAGCTTTTTTTCTTCTTGTGGTCCATTTAATAAGTAGTTTACTATTAACAAAATAACAAGTAGTTTCCCATTAATCTTGTCTTCTCATGGCACATTCCTTAAGACCATGTGACAAACATTCTCATCCCGCAATCCTTTTAATATGCAAATCTGATCCTGGGACTCCACAGCTCACACTGTGTCAGTGGCTCTCCATCAGCACAGAGGAAGGTAAACTTCTTTGGGGGGGGGCGGGGCCCGCCGGGGGAGGTGCAGAGAGAAAAAAGAGAGAGTCTCAAGCAGGCTCCATGCTCAGCCCGGAGCCTGACGGGGGCTCGACATGGGGCTTATCTCATGACCACAAGATCATGACTTGAGCCCAAATCAAGAGTCAGGTGCTTAACAGACTGACCCATAGCAGGCGCCCCAGATAGTAAACTTTTTGACATACAAGGCCCATTCCTAGACTTGGCTCCTCATCTGTTTTCACTCTTCTTCCCTCAGGCTATTGAGCTCTCTCAGGTCCCAGTCCCCAATATGCAAATCTGATCCTG
>NW_024419367.1:0-3466 GCF_014898765.1 Herpailurus yagouaroundi
CAATTTTTAAATAAAAAAATTAGAGTATAATTGCCATACTAATATCTTACTAGTTTCAGGTGTATATCATAGTGATCTAATATTTTTATACATTGCAAATGATCCCCCCAAGTCTAATCACCAACTGCACCATACAGTTATTACAATATTATTGACTATATTCCCTATGCTGCACATGAAATCCCCATGACTCACTTAATCTATAACTGGAAGTTTGTACCTCTTAATTTCCTTCACCTATTTCACCCAACACCCAATCCCTCCCTACTCTGGTAACCAGCGGTTTCCTATATCTGTGAATCTGCTCCTGTTTTGTTTTGTTCATTTGTTTTTTAGATTTCACATGTAAGTGAAATCATACACTATTTGTCTTTCTGACTTATTTTACTAATTATGTTGTACTATACCACTTTTACTGTCCCCACCCACTGTCCCTATCTACTGTCCTCACCTTTACAGTCAAGCAGGGGAGGCCAATGCAACAAATAATTAATTGCAGTAAGTTGTGACCAGTGTTATGACACAGGAAGTGAGGTATCTTGGGAACGAACAGCACAACAGCTAACTTGCAAGCGGGGAAGTGACAATTCTGATGAACTAAGACTGGGAACTAACAAGGCACAGAGGATGATGAAGGTGGGAAGACTGTCCTAGTTAGAGGGGCTTCATGCAGTAAAGTCCAGGATATGTGAAGTCTTCCCTGAGGGGAGACCTAAAAGTTGTGATCTGACACAGACCTGACCATCCCGGAAAAGGGAGTGTGGTTAAAATCTCTCCCCACCAGCTTCCAGGAGCCTTAGAATCCAGGACTAAGCAAGGGCACCTGGGTGGCTCAGTCGGAAAGCTTCAGAATTTCCCTCAGGTCATGAGCTCAGATCTTGAGCTCAGGTCATGATCTAGGGGTTAGTGGGAGTTAGTGGCTTCCAGCCTCACCCTGGGCTCTGCTGACAGCTCTGAGCCTGGAGCCTCCTTGGGATTCTATGTCTCCCTCTCTGTCTCTCCCGCTCACACCGTCTCTGTTTCTCTGTCAAAAACAAATATTAAAAAAAAAAAAAATCCAGGACTAAGTTGCCCACTGGATTTTGTAAGTAAAATAAAATAGCTGAGAAACCCCAGAAAAACAAAACGTCCCTCCCGTTTTTCTAAAACATCCAGTCAGTTGTGGTACTTGGTCCACTATCTCATTGCTGGTTAGAATGCTGGTTTCAGTCTTGACTGCTGGTTTTCAATGAAAAACCGAATTTCTCACCCATTCTCTAAACCTAGATTCACTCTCCCTGGAAGGGGGGATGCAGTATTTTAATTTTTATATTTATTTTTGAGGGATAGAGTGAGACAGAGCGCGAGCAGGGAGGGTTAGAGAGAGAAGCAGACACAAAATCCCAAGCAGGCTCCAGGCTCTGGGCTCCGGGCTCTGAGCAAGCTTTCAGCGCTGAGTCCCACGCGGGGCTCAAACTCACTAACGGTGAGACCATGACCTGAGCCGAAGTCAGACACTTAACCCACTGACCCACCAGGCGCCCCAGGGAGGATGCAGTATTGAGCGGACTTCCTTTCACCCCTTCTCCAAGGTCTGCCAGGGCTGGGGCCTGGGGTCTACACCACGTGACCCACCTGGATTTTCCTCAGTTCATCTGAACTCCCTCCAGCGCTGTAGGGTAGCGCACCTCCGAGGCTGCGGGCGGGCCTGTTCCGGTCGCCGCCGCCACCAACGCGACGGGGAGGGCCGGCGGGACCGCAGGCGGGGTGCGCTGAGCCGGCCGGGCAGCTGCGGCCGGAGGGAGCCGGAGCCCGGCGGGAGCCGGGGGCCGGAGGCGGGAGCAGGGCAGGGGGCCGGGGCCGGGGCGGGGCCGGGGCGGGGCGGGGCCGGTCAGTCCCCAGGGCCTCCCCGCTGTCCAGCCGCTCGGCTGCCTGGCTGTCCAGACACCTGCTGCTTCGCCGCCCTGTGGCTCGGGTAGGTTGGGCGTCCTCTGGGCTCGGCTCAGGCTCCTGGATCCCAGGCGGTGGGTTTCTGACTGCCCACGGCTTGGGCTAGTGCTGCTGCTCGGCTTCCCGCCCTAACTGACCGCGCAGCCTGAGTCTGGATACTGAGGGGCAGGGAAGAAAGGTGAGCGCGCCTAGCACTTGCTAGAACCTCTTATTTTGCTCCAAGTTCTTGCACGTGGAAAATTCTCTGTACAAACTCTTGTCCAGATGTCGCATCAGTAGTGACCGAAGCCACTCATCTGTCAAATTGGTCCTTTCGTGTGTGTGTGTGTGTGTGTGTGTGTGTGCGCGCGCGCGCGCGCGCTCCAGTGTAGGGACATTGGCTGGGTTGGTGTGGGCCTCTGTATCTCTACAAGCGGTCCTGGGAGGCGTCTGCTCCTAGAGACCTTTAGGGACCCACCATTCACTACTGACAGAGTTTCTTGGGGCTGGGAAGTCGGACATCTAAGGAATGGGAGTCGATTGAATCAGTTAAAAAAAAAAAAAAAAGTGTCCGGTCGGGGGAAAAAGATCCGGTGGATGAGAGTCGCGCGGAGTGCCCCCTTGGGGGCTCCAGGCATCTGGCGAAAACTTCCTTGCCGTGCACCGATGGCTGAGACAGTAATAAAGACTGCGGACCCAAGACTTGACCACTTGCAAAGTTGGACATGTGGCAGGAAAATAAAGCGGCGGGAGGGGGGAGATGTCTGCACTGACAAAAATCTGGAAAAGTTGAAGTAGTAGGAATATTCCCTTTGGGGACGGGTGCTTCCTCATTCCGCCCTCCTCATTCATTACAGCATTTTTGTGTGCATTTCCAAACAGTTGACTAAATACAAATAGAACACTATTATATAGGAGCATGAACTTTTTCTTCCTTCCTCTCGAGGTTTTATTCTAAATGAATTCAAGGTCAACTATTGGAGGCTAGGTCACCAGTTAGAAATACTTTAACCTGAGGAAAGGGTTGGAAACTTTTTGTTCCTTTCATCCTCTTTCCCTCCCCATCCCCACCTCCCTTTCCCAGCCTCCCTAAGCCCCCTAACTCTGTCACCCCAACATAAAATGCAACCCCCTCCTCTCCTTAATTCTTACCACTTAAAGACCAGGGGTGAAGAAAGCAACCAACTTTGTCATGCAAGTACTTGTGATTAGTTTGGTCTTGTGACTTCTTGTTCCTTTGCCCTCTATTTCCTTCAGTATTAAAATGCACCCATAGTGTTTTCTGTAAAGAATACAAAGAGATTAAAAAAAAAAAAAAAGAATACAAAGGGCTAGAGGAGAAAAGCAAACTGTCCCTGAAGTGATCTAGTGAAGGGATTATTATTTTATTAAACCACAAAAATTGAGACTCTGTGTTGAGTTCCAGTATTTTTACCTCTTTTTGGGAAAGATATTTTTATTTATTCTTTTTTAATTTTTTTTCAACGTTTTTTATTTACTTTTGGGACAGAGAGAGACAGAGCATGAACGGGCTCTGGGCTGATGGCTCGGAGCCTGG
>NW_024419368.1:0-1371 GCF_014898765.1 Herpailurus yagouaroundi
CCCCGGGGGACGAGAGGTCCAGGCAGGGAAGAGGCAGTGCAAGGGTCCTGAGGCAGGCCTGGGCCTGGTGTGTTTCAGAGAAGGGAGGAGGCCAGTGTGGCTGGATCCGAGTGAGCAAGGCGGAGAGGGGAGGGAAGGAGGCCGTGGAAGATGCGGGCCGGATCACATCTGACGCGGCGGGCCGCGGGGCAGGGCTCTGGCTCGTCTCTGGGAGGGGAGCCCGGGGACGCGTTGGAATCGACTTGTTTTGTGACCTGACTGACGTGTTGAGGCCGCCCGGCACCTTCAGCAGTCCGTCTGTGGGGCCAGGGCGGTGGCCTAACTCTGGCCTTTGCTGGGAGAGGGAGGGAGCCTCACACTAAGTTCCGGTCTCTTGACGATCTGGCCCCACAATTCCGGGCCAGTCTTGGGAGCCCTGTCCGGAAAGGGTGGGTCCCAGTGCCCCTTCTCTTTGTCCCTTTCCTCCAGCTGCCCCTTGCAGTCCCTCCCCTCCCTCTCTGGACTCTTACCCACAGAAGACTCTACCACCATACGGCTTGAAGGCCTACCAGCTAGGAGCCAATGCCTTTGTAAACTTAAAGAGCCCAGTTTCTCTGTTAAAAGAAGGGAGAGCCACGTTCTCAGGTGAAGCGACAAGAAAACCTACGGTTCCTCAAGTCAACGAAGGACAAGACTTTTCTATTGCAAGTGAAGAAAGACAAAAAGAAAAGCAATAAAAAGTATTCACGACGGGGGTGCCTGGGTGGCTCAGTCGGTTGAGGGTCTGACTTCGGCTCAGGTCACGATCTCACAGTTGGTGGGTTTGAGCCCTGCGTCGAGCTCTGTGCCGACAGCTCAGAGCCTGCAGTCTGCCTCAGATTCTGTGTCTCCCTCTCTGTCTCTCTGCCCCTTCCCCGCTCACGCTGTCTCTGTCTTGCTCTCAAACACTAAATAAAAGCATTCAAACAAAAGAGAAAGAAGAAAGAAAGAAAGAAAGAAAGAAAGAAAGAAAGAAAGAGAGAGAGAAAGAAAGAAGAAATAAAGGATTCATGTTGGCTTAACCAAAGGGAGAGTTTCTGGATGTGTGTAACTGAACGATCGTGGCGGGGGCAGGGGGCGGGTAGTTCTGTCTTCAGGCATGGCTGGATCCAGGATTTGGTTCTCTGCCATGTGCCTTCCTGCTCTTGCTTCCCATCTGTCCAGTGTCAGCCTGTTCCCTGCCCCCGCCCCCGTAGCCCCGGCAAGGCCGGAAAGGAAGGAACCAAAACCGTGTTTGCTTACAGAGATCATGACCATGCATGTAGAAACTCCGAGGGAAGCCTCGTGAGGCTAGCACTCCTGTTTAGCGAGGTTCCAAGACACAAGCTACTCAGAGGGAGCTAACCACCCCCC
>NW_024419369.1:0-6837 GCF_014898765.1 Herpailurus yagouaroundi
ATTTCTTGGAATAGCTTGAGAAGGATAGGTATTATCTCTGCTTTAAACGTCTGGTAGAACTCCCCTGGGAAGCCATCTGGTCCTGGACTCTTATTTGTTGGGAGATTTTTGATAACCGATTCAATTTCTTCGCTGGTGATGGGTCTGTTCAAGCTTTCTATTTCCTCCTGATTGAGTTTTGGAAGAGTGTGGGTGTTCAGGAATTTGTCCATTTCTTCCAGGTTGTCCAATTTGTTGGCATATAATTTTTCATAGTATTCCCTGATAATTGTTTGTATCTCTGAGAGATTGGTTGTAATAATTCCATTTTCATTCATGATTTTATCTATGGGTCATCTCCCTTTTCTTTTTGAGAAGCCTGGCTAGAGGTTTGTCAATTTTGTTTATTTTTTCAAAAAACCAACTCTTGGTTTCGTTGATCTGCTCTACAGTTTTTTTAGATTCTATATTGTTTATTTCTGCTCTGATCTTTATTATTTCTCTTCTTCTGCTGGGTTTAGGCTGCCTTTGCTGTTCTGCTTCTATTTCCTTTAGGTGTGCTGTTAGATTTTGTATTTGGGATTTTTCTTGTTTCTTGAGATAGGCCTGGATTGCAATGTATTTTCCTCTCAGGACTGCCTTCGCTGCGTCCCAAAGCGTTTGGATTGTTGTATTTTCATTTTCGTTTGTTTCCATATATTTTTTAATTTCTTCTCTAATTGCCTGGTTGACCCACTCATTCGCTCGTAGGGTGTTCTTTAACCTCCATGCTTTTGGAGGTTTTCCAGACTTTTTTCTGTGGTTGATTTCCAGCTTCATAGCATTGTGGTCTGAAAGTATTCATGGTATGATTTCAATTCTTGTAAACTTATGAAGGGCTGTTTTGTGACCCAGTATATGATCTATCTTGGAGAATGTTCCATGTGCATTCGAGAAGAAAGTATATTCTGTTGCTTTGGGATGCAGAGTTCTAAATATATCTGTAAAGTCCATCTGATCCAATGTCTCATTCAGGGCCCTTGTTTCTTTATTGACCGTGTGTCTAGATGATCTAACCATTTCTGTAAATGGGGTGTTAAAGTCCCCTGCAATTACCACATTCTTCTCAATAAGGTTGCTTATGTTTATGAGTAGTTGTTTTATATATTTGGGCGCTCCGGTATTCGGCGCATAGACATTTATAATTGTTAGCTCTTCCTGATGGATAGACCCTGTCACTATTATATAATGTCCTTCTTCATCTCTTGTTACAGCCTTTAATTTAAAGTCTAGTTTGTCTGATAGAAGTATGGCTACTCCAGCTTCCTTTTGGCTTCCAGTAGCATGATAAATAGTTCTCCATCCCCTCACTCTCAATCTAAAGGTGTCCTCAGGTCTAAAATGAGTCTCTTGTAGACAGCAAATAGATGGGTGTTGTTTTTTTATCCATTCTGATACCCTATGTCTTTTGGTTGGCGCATTTAATCCATTTACATTCAGTGTTATTATAGAAAGATACGGGTTTAGAGTCATTGTGATGTCTGTATGTTTTATGCTTGTCGTGATGTCTCTGGTACTTTGTCTCACAGGGTCCCCCTTAGGATCTCTTGGAGGGCTGGTTTAGTGGTGACAAATTCCTTCAGTTTTTGTTTGTTTGGGAAGACCTTTATCTCTCCTTCTATTCTAAATGACAGACTTGCTGGATAAAGGATTCTCGGCTGCATATTTTTTCTGTCTAGCACACTGAAAATCTCGTGCCAACTCTTTCTGGCCTGCCAAGTTTCAAAAGAGAGATCAGTCACGAGTCTTATAGGTCTCCCTTTATATGTGAGGGCACGTTTACCCCTTGCTGCTTTCAGAATTTTCTCTTTATCCTTGTATTTTGCCAGTTTCACTATGATATGTCGTGCAGAAGATCGATTCAAGTTACGTCTGAAGGGAGTTCTCTGTGCCTCTTGGATTTCAATGTCTTTTTCCTTCCCCAGATCAGGGAAGTTCTCAGCTATGATTTCTTCAAGTACACCTTCAGCACCTTTCCCTCTCTCTTCCTCCTCTGGGATACCAATTATGCGTAGATTATTTCTCTTTAGTGCATCACTTAGTTCTCTAATTTTCCCCTCATACTCCTGGATTTTTTTATCTCTCTTTTTCTCAGCTTCCTCTTTTTCCATAACTTTATCTTCTAGTTCACCTATTCTCTCTCTGCCTCTTCATACCGAGCTGTGGTCATTTCTATTTTATTTTGCAGCTCGTTTATAGCATTTTTTAGCTCCTCCTGACTGTTCCTTAGTCCCTTAATCTCTGTAGCAATAGATTCTCTGCTGTCCTCTATATTGTTTTCAAGCCCAGCAATTAATTTTATGACTATTATTCTGAATTCACTTTCTGTTATATTGTTTAAATCCTTTTTGATCAGTTCGTTAGCTGTTGTTATTTCCGGGAGATTCTTTTCAGGGGAATTCTTCCATTTCGTCATTTTGGAAAGAACTGCAGGGCACTTCCCCTGTGCTGTCTTGAATAACTTGCATTGGTGGGCAGGGCCACAGTCAGACCTGATGCCTGCCCCCAGCCCACTGCTGGGGCCACAGTCAGACTGGTGTGTACCTTCTCTTCCCCTCTTCTAGGGGTGGGATTCACTGTGGGGTGGCGTGGCCCATCTGGGCTACTTGCACACTGCCAGGATTGTGGTGCTGGGGATCTGGCGTATTAGCCAGGGTGGATCGGCAAGGTGCACAGGGGCAGGAGGGGCAGGGTCACCTCACTTATCCTTCAGAAATCCACTTTGGGAGGGGACCTACGGCACCAGGAGGGAGTCAGACCCACTGCTGGAGGGATGGTTCCGCAGAAGCACAGCGTTGGGTGTTTGCAGGGTGCAAGCAAGTTCCCTGGCAGGAACTGGTTCCCTTTGGGATTTTGGCTGGGGGATGGGCAAGGGAGATGGTGCTGGCAAGCGCCTTTGTTCCCCGCCAAGCTCAGCTCTATCGTCCGGGGCTCAACAACTCTCCCTCCCATTGTCCTCCAGCCCTCCCACTCTCTGAGCAGAGCTGTTAACTTATAACCTTCCAGATGTTAAGTCCCGCTCGCTGTCCGAAGACACTCCTTCCAGCCCCTCCACTTTTGCAAGCCAGACTCGGGGTCTCTGCTTGGCCTGCAGGCAGCCCCTCCACCCAGCTCCCTCCCGCCAGTCCGTGTAGCGCGCACCGCCTTGCCGCCCTTCCTACCCTCTTCCATGGGCCTCTCGTCTGCGCTTGGCTCCCAAGAATCCGTTCTGCTAGTCTTCTGGCGGTTTGCTGGGTTATTTAGGCAGATGTGGGTAGAATCTAAGTGATCAGCAGGACGAGGTGACCCAGCGTCTTCCTACGCCTCCATCTTCGGGTTTTGTTTTCTTATCCATTCTGTTACCCTATGTCTTTTGATTGGAGCATTGAGTCCACTGACGTTTAGAGTGAGTACTGAAAGATATGAATTTATTGCCAAAGCAGGAAAGACTATCCAATGGAATAAAGACAGTCTCTTCAGCAAGTGGTGCTGGGAAAACTGGACAGCGACATGTAGAAGAATGAACCTGGACAACTTTCTTACACCATACACAAAAATGAACTCAAAATGGATGCAAGAGCTCAATGTAAGACAGGAAGCCATCAAAATCCTCGAGGAGAACGCAGGCAAAAACCTCTTTGATCTTACCTGCAGCAACTTCTTAACACGTCTCCAGAGGCAAGGGAAATAAAAGCAAAAATGAACTACTGGGACCTCATCAAAATAGAAAGCTTCTGCACAGTGAAGGAAACAATCAGCAAAACTAAAAGACAACCAACAGAATGGGAGAAGATATTTGCAAGTGACATATCAGATAAAGGGTTAGTATCCAAAATCTATAAAGAACTTCTCAAACTCAACACCCAAAAAACAAATAATCCAGTGAAGAAATGGACAAAAGACATGAATAGACACTTCTCCAAAGAAGACATCCAGATGGCCAACCAACATATGAATAAATGCTCAACATCACTCATCATCAGGGAAATACAAATGGAAACCACAATGAGATACCACCTGACACCTGTCAGAATGGCCAGCATTAACAACTCAGGCAACAACAGATGTTGGTGAGGATGCAGAGAAAAAGGATCTCTTTTTCACTGCTGGTGGCAATGCAACCTGGTGCAGCCATTCTGGAAAACAGTATGGAGGTTCCTCAAAAAACTAAAAATAGAACTACCCTACAACCCAGCAATTGCACTACTAGGTATTTATCCAAGGGATACAGGTGTGCAATTACGAAGGGACATGTGCACCCCAATGTCATAGCAGCACTGTCAACAATAGACAAAGTATGGGAAGAGCCCAATGTCCATTGATGGATGGATGGATGGATAAAGAAGATGTGGTATATATATATATATATATATATATATATATATATATACACACACATACAATGGAGTATTACTCGGTAATCAAAAAAGAATGAAATTTGTCATTTGCAACTATGTGGATAGAACTGGAGGGAATTATGCTAAGTGAAATTAGTCAGTCAGAGAAAGACAAATATCATGACTTCACTCATGAGGACTTTAAGGTACCAAACAGATGAACAAAAGGGAAGGGAAGCAAAAATATATAAAAACAGGGAGGGGGACAAAACAGAAGAGACTCATAAATATTGAGAACAAACTGAGGGTTACTGGAGGTGGTGTGGGAGGGGGGATGGGCTAAATGGGTAAGGGGCACTAAGGAATCTACTCCTGAAATAATTTTTGCACTATATGCTGACTAATTTGGATGTAAATTTAAAAAAATAAAATGAAATTTAAAAAAAATAAAAAGAAGAAGAGTAGAAAACAAACAGGCAGAGACTGAAAAGAAAAGCCAAGGTAGAGAAAAATCAGGGGAATATGATGCAAAAAAAAAAAGAAAGAAAATAAAGGAGTTGTTAAGGGCATTGCAGAAATTTAAAAATCAAGTAATATAAAGACTGGAAATTATCCATTGGATTTGTTAACATGGAAATCAGTTAAGACTTTGAAAAGAGCAATTTTATGGCAGAAGCAACCAGAAATGAATCCTTTGGAGAGTGACTAGTACTCCTAGCATTCTATGTAATAAGGTTAAGAAATTAAATAGAAATTGTCAAATATCCTGAAGAGATTATTCACACTGTAGGAAACTTAATTGCTTAACAAAACATAGGAAAAGATACCCAATCTTTTTAGTAATCAAAGACATTCATTAAATTACTTCTTCATAAACCAGCACACCACATGAGCAAAAATATTACATTTTGACAACATTGAGCATGGACAATACTTGATGAACACACAATATACAATACTATAAAACCATGAGCAAACTTATATGCTACTGGTTTTGATTCACACTTTGGAAACAATTTACCTTTACCTAGAAAAGTTAAAAATACCCATATTCTGTGACCCAAAAATGTCCTAGAGGAATTTGTACACATGGACACCATGTGCACATTCACTAGAATATGCATATACATAGGACTATTTTTTGAGTACAAAATCTGGATAAATGTCTGTCAACAATAAAATAAATATATTGTGCTATAAGAATATAATTAACTACTATACATTTGTAAATGTTTATTTTTGACAGAGAGAGACAGAGTGTGAGCGGGGGAGGGGCAGAGAGAGAAGGAGACATAGATTTGGAATCAGGTTCCAGCCTCTGAGCTGTCAGCACAGAGCATGATGTGGGGCCCAGAACCACAAACCATGAGATCAAGACCTAAGCCGAACTTGGACGCTCAACCGACTGAGCCACCCAGGCGCCCCTGCTACACATTTGTAAAAATAAATAAACTATAGCTACGCTCATCAATGTAAATAAATCCCTAAAATATAGTTGACTCAAAAAAGTAGAACACAGAAGAATACTACAGTATGATTCAAAGTATAAAATGTTACCAAGCAGGTAAAACTAAGCAACAGTGTTTAGTAATATATGCATAGTGCTAAATCAATACAGAAAAATATGAAAAGATTTCAATATAGTGCCCACCTTACTACATTATATAAAATATAGACACAAAAAGAGATAAAGGAGAGGCATCAGATATTTCAAGTTACTCGTAATGTTCTATTTATTCATAGCTTATTGACACATGAGGATTTATTTGTCATTTATTTATTTGAATCCATGGTATATTTTTTCAATATTTTTAAATTTTTTAATTTATTTTTTAATATGAAATTTATTGCCAAATTGGTTTCCATACAACACCCAGTGCTCATCCCAAGAGGTGCTCTCCTCAATACCCATCACCCACCCATCCCTCCCTCCCACTCCCCATCAACCCTCAGTTTATTCTCAGTTTTTAAGAGTCTTTTATGGTTTGGCTCCCTCATTCTCTTTTTTTTCCTTCCCCTCCCCCATGGTCTTCTGTTAAGTTTCTCAAGATCCACATAAGTGTGAAAACATATGGTATCTGTCTTCCTCTGTATGACTTATTTCACTTAGCACAACACTCTCCAGTTCCATCCACGTTGCTACAAAAGGCCATATTTCATTCTTTCTCATTGCCATGTAGTATTCCGCTGTGTATATAAACCACAATTTCTTTATCAATTCATCAGTTGATGGACATTTAGGCTCTTTCCATAATTTGGCTATTGTTGAGAGTGCTGCTATAAACATTGGGGTAAAAGTGCCCCTATGCATCAGTACTCCTGTATCCCTTGGATAAATTCCTAGCACTGCTATTGCTGGGACATAGGGTAGGTCTATTTTTAATTTTCTGAGGAACCTCCACACTATTTTCCAGAGTGGCTGCACCAATTTGCATTCCCACCAACAGTGCAACAGGGTTCCCGTTTCTCCACATCCTCTCCAGCATCTATAGTCTCCTGATTT
>NW_024419370.1:0-2724 GCF_014898765.1 Herpailurus yagouaroundi
CTTCCAAAACTCAATCAGGAGGAAATAGAAAGCTTGAACAGACCCATAACCAGCGAAGAAATTGAATCGGTTATCAAAAATCTCCCAACAAATAAGAGTCCAGGACGAGATGGCTTCCCAGGGGAGTTCTACCAGACGTTTCAAGCAGAGATAATACCTATCCTTCTCAAGCTATTCCAAGAAATAGAAAGGGAAGGAAAACTTCCAGACTCATTCTATGAAGCCAGTATTACTTTGATTCCTAAACCAGACAGAGACCCAGTAAAAAAAGAGAACTACAGGCCAATATCCCTGATGAATATGGATGCAAAAATTCTCAATAAGATACTAGCAAATTGAATTCAACGGCATATAAAACGAATTATTCACCATGATCAAGTGGGATTCATTCCTGGGATGCAGGGCTGGTTCCACATTCGCAAATCAATCAATGTGATACATCACATTAATAAAAAAAAGAGAAGAACCATATGATCCTGTCAATCGATGCAGAAAAGGCCTTTGACAACATTCAGCAACATTTCTTAATAAAAACCCTCGAGAAAGTTGGGATAGAAGGAAATACTTAAAGATCATAAAAGCCATTTATGAAAAGCTCACAGCTAACATCATCCTCAATGGGGAAAAACTGAGAGCTTTTTCCCTGAGATCAGGAACACGACAGGGATGTCCACTCTCACAGCTGTTGTTTCACATAGTGCTGGAAGTTCTAGCATCAGCAATCAGACAACAAAATCAAATCAAAGGCATCAAAATTGGCAAAGATGAAGTTAAGCTTTCACTTTGTGCAGATGACATGGTATTATACATGGAAAATCCAACAGACTCCACCAGAAGTCTGCTAGAACTGATACATGAATTCAACAAAGTTGCAGGATACAAAATCAATGTACAGAAATCAGTTGCATTCTTATACACTAACAATGAAGCAACAGAAAGACAAATAAAGAAACTAACCCCATTCACAATTGCACCAAGAAGCATAAAATACCTAGGGATAAACCTAACCAAAGATGTAAAAGATCTGTATGCTGAAAACTATAGAAAGCTTATGAAGGAAATGGAAGAAGATATAAAGAAATAGAAAAACATTCCATACTCATGGATTGGAAGAATAAATATTGTCAAAATGTCAATACTACCCAAAGCTATCTACACATTCAATGCAATCCCAATCAAAATTGCACCAGCATTCTTCTCGAAACTAGAACAAGCAATCTTAAAATTCATATGGAACCACAAAAGGCCCCGAATAGCCACAGTAATTTTGAAGAAGACCAAAGCAGGAGGCATCACAATCCCAGAATTTAGCCTCTACTACAAAGCTGTAATCACCAAGACAGCATGGTATTGGCACAAAAACAGACACATAGACCAATGGAATAGAATAGAAACCCCAGAACTAGACCCACAACAGTATGGCCAACTAGTCTTTGACAAAGCAGGAAAGAATATCCAATGGAAAAAAGACAGTCTCTTTAACAAATGGTGCTGGGAGAACTGGACACCAACATGCAGAAGATTGAAACTAAACCACTTTCTCACACCATTCACAAAAATAAACTCAAAATGGATAAAGGACCTGAATGTGAGACAGGAAACCATCAAAACCCTAGAGGAGAAAGCAGGAAAAGACCTCTCAGACCTCAGCCGTAGCAATCTCTTTCTTGACACATCCCCAAAGGCAAGGGAATTAAAAGCAATAATGAACTACTGGGACCTTATGAAGATAAAAAGCTTCTGCACAGCAAAGGAAACAACCAACAAAACTAAAAGGCAACCAACGGAATGGGAAAAGATATTTGCAAATGACATATCGGACAAAGGGCTAGTATCCAAAATCTATAAAGAGCTCACCAAACTCCACACCCGAAAAACAAATAACCCAGTGAAGAAATGGGCAGAAAACACGAATAGACACTTCTCTAAAGAGGACATCCAGATGGCCAACAGGCACATGAAAAGATGCTCAGCGTCGCTCCTCATCAGGGAAATACAAATCAAAACCACACTCAGATATCACCTCACGCCAGTCAGAGTGGCCAAAATGAACAAATCAGGAGACTATAGATGCTGGAGAGGATGTGGAGAAATGGGAACCCTCTTGCACTGTTGGTGGGAATGCAAATTGGTGCAGCCACTCTGGAAAGCAGTGTGTAGATTCCTCAGAAAATTAAAAATAGACCTACCCTATGACTCAGCAGTGGCACTGCTAGGAATTTACCCAAGGGATACAGGAGTACTGATGCATAGGGTCACTTGTACCCCAATGTTTATAGCAGCACTCTCAACAATAGCCAAATTATGGAAAGATCCTAAATTTCCATCAACTGATTAATGGATAAAGAAATTGTGGTTTATATACACAATGGAGTACTACGTGGCAATGAGGAAGAATGAAATATGGCCTTTTGTAGCAGCATGGAAGGAACTGGAGAGTGTTATGCTAAGTGAAATAAGCCATACAGAGAAAGACAGATACCATATGGTTTCACTCTTATGTGGATCCTGAGAAACTTAACAGAAACCCATGGGGGAGGGGAAGGAAAAAAAAAAAAGAGGTTAGAGTGGGAGAGAGCCAAAGCATAAGAGACTGTTAAAAACTGAGAACAAACTGAGGGTTGATGGGGGGTGGGAGGGAGGGGAGGGTGGGTGATGGGTATTGAGGAGGGCACCTTTTGGGATGAGCACTGGGTGTTGTATGGAAACCAATTTGACAATAAA
>NW_024419371.1:0-16785 GCF_014898765.1 Herpailurus yagouaroundi
GGGTTAGTATACAAAATCTATAAAGAACTTCTCAAACTCAACACCCAGAAAACAAAGAATCCAGTGAAGAAATGGGCAAAAGACATGAATAGACACTCCTCCAAAGAAGACATCCAGATGGCCAACCGACACATGAACAAATGCTCAACATCACTCATCATCAGGGAAATACAAATCAAAACCACAATGAGATACCACCTTACACCTGTCAGAATGGCTAATATTAACAACTCAGGCAACAACAGATGTTGGCGAGGATGGGGAGCAAGAGGATCTCTTTTGCATTGTTGGTGGGAATGCAAGCTGGTGCAGCCATTCTGGAAAACAGTATGGGGGGTTCTCAAAAAACTAAAAATAGAACAACCCTATGACCCAGCAATTGCACTACTAGGCATTATCCACGGGATACAGGTGTGCTGTTTTGAAGGGACACATGCACCCCCATGTTTATAGCAGCACTATCAACAATAGCCAAAGTATGGAAAGAGCCCAAATGTCCATCAATGGATGAATGGGTAAAGAAGATGTGGTATATGTATACAATGGAGTATTACTCGGCACTCAAAAAGAATGAAATATTGCCATTTGCAGCTACGTGGATGGAACTGGAGGCTATTATGCTAAGTGAAATTAGTCAGTCAGAGAAAGACAAAAATCATATGACTTCACTCATATGAAGTCTTTAAGAGACAAAACAGATGAACATAAGGGAAGGGAAACAAAAATAATATAAAAACAGGGAGGGTGACAAAACAGAAGAGACTCATAAACATGGAGAACAAACTGACAGTTACTGGAGGGGTTGTGAGACAGGGAATGGGCTAAATGGGTAAGGGGCATTAAGGAATCTACTCTTGAAATCATTGTTTCACTATATGCTAACTAATTTGGATGTACATTTTAAAAAATAAAAAAATTAAATAAAAAAAAAGGACTTTTTTAGCCTTGTACCAAAGGATACAACAATGCATGAAAGATGGGTGGAATTGGCTACATAAAAATAAACTTGTGTTTGCATCTGAAAACCACAACTAATTAAAAAGCAAAATCCAAGAAAAGTACTTGTAATATACTTCCCTGAATATGGGTCACAATCTTCACATATAACAGCTAAAGCTTATAAGCTAATTATTTTAAATCATGAATAAGTGTTGATTAGAATATGAAAAACCAATTATTCTCATCAAATGTCAGTGACAATACAAATGGGAATTATGTTTTTTCATAGTATACCAAGAGTGTTTAAAGTGTTCACATCTTTTCGATTCAGTAAATCTACTTTTGGGTATCTATTATAAAAATCAGAGATGGTGGAAAATGTGTACACACAAAAAAATTCTTGCATTTTACGATGTTATAATCTTTGAGGAATGTATCACTGTGTTCCTCCTATGTATTTACTTGACTGAATTTTCCCAGAAATTACTAGTGTGCTGTAAGTAAATTTAGAGATTTTACCACAGCCTTGTGGTTTCAAGATCTGTACCTACTACACAATATAGAGAATACTGGAGATAATACCAACAATAATAACATGATCTCTAGAAGTGCCAGGCTCAAGTTAAGAACCTGTTGGGTTATTTATGCAGGCCACCACCCCATAAAGCAGATGCTATTACTTCCTTTATTTTATACCTACGGAAATTGTGGCATACAGAGAAGAAGTCAATTTCCAAGAGTCTCAAGGCTCCTCAAAGACGGCACCAACATTCAGGCCTGAGGTCTGTCAAAGTTACATTGCCCATTGCTTTGCAGGATGTGTTCCTACCTCCAATACAAGAAAGAAATAAAAGACTCACAGGGGAAGAGGGTAAAACAAACAGCAAAACTTTTTTAAAAAGTATAATGACATAGTTATTTCTCACAATAAAGTGCTTAATGGAAAGGTGGGGGGAGGCAATATAGAAAGTGTTCACACACTACCATTTCAGTATCATAAAAAATAAATTATATTTACCAAAAAAAAGCCACAGAAAGAAATGAGCTACGTGTTCAATTTTTCAACAAATATATATTGAGAATACAGTGCTAGGCACCGTTTTGTTGGTGTGCTGAAAATACAATGGTTGCCAAAAACGAAGCAAAATAAACATAACCCCTACTTTGGGAAGGGTCCATTAGGATATTTGCCTTTGGGGGGTCATAAGTTATTTCTGCTTTCCACCTCAGATATTTTTTTTTCACTCTTTAGACTGTGTGTTGTTGTAGGAAGACAAATGAGTAAGAAATTTAAATGTCTTTTTCAAATGATTTCTATGATGGGGGTAACAAGATAAAAATTCTGCTCAAAAAGTGAGATTTTCAAGTCATGATGCAGTAAGAACCTCATGCTTAAATTCAGTTTTATGAATGAAAAACGTCTAAGAAAATTTATCACGAAATATTATTAACGATCATTCCTGGGTGATGGGACTAAGAATATGATTAGTTTTCTTTATTACACTTTGTCCTCCAAATGTTCGATACTGAGGCAGAGTACCTTCTATAATGGGAATTTATTTTACCATACGTAAAACCCAGGTCAATAAAACCCAGGACAAGCTGAGAACAGATAACCTCAAGACAATTCAAAAAAGTAGATATGTAAAGTTGCTAAGGAACATAGCCAGACTCTGAAGAGAAAAACCAACTTGAAATGCAAAGGAGATTTGTCCCTGGGCCTTGAGTTTTCACAAGACACCCCATTAAGAAGAACAGATTCAGCTCAAGAACCAGCCTAGTCCGCGCAGGCATCAGTAGAAGACATCACTTTTTGCGGAAAAGGCTCCGCGCGGTTTTTTTCAAACACGAAAGGCGGGGGAGAAGCGAGTAGGGTGGCTGCACGGCGCTACATTGCCATCTGCTGTCAGGTGAGACAAAGTGCTACCAATCTTTAAGGAAAATCTATCTCTTCCGCTGATATTCCACGCAAAGACATGGAAATCGTGGCTAAAGAGGTCTAGGAGGATAGGGGCGAAGACCAGAGTGGAACAGAAACAACCGAACTGTCCCTGCCGCACTGTCTCTAGCACAAAAGCCTTTCTATTTCCTCCCGCAGAACCATGGCAATAGAGGAAGGAAGTCCAGGCACCCAGGAAGAAAGGGGCCCCGAAGAGGGGGGCTGTGCTCTGATTGGTGAATTCTGGGCCTGCGCGGAGGAGGCCAGTGAGGTCGGTGCCAATCCATCTGCCCAGCGCTTTTAGAGGCTTTCTCCCAGACAGTGATGAGAACTGTCTGGTAAGAGACCAGAGTGGTGAGGTCCGGATCTAGTTGCCAGACTTGCCAGCCACCTCCACCGTCTCACGTCCGGCATCTGTACCGATTCACGGGTCATTCTCCCGCCCAAACCCTGCACGTGAACAGGGTTTTTCCCGTGGCACACTACCTGTCCTCCTCTCAGTCCTCACTTATCTGAACCCTCCAGGCCACTTCAGAGCCCACGAAAATGACCCAGTCAACTCGCAGCTTCTCTGTTCTCAGGGATGTTTTTCTCCTTTCCTCGGAGTATCCCCCTGCTCTTGGCCATGCCGTGCTTCTCCAATGCTGTCTCTTTGTAGCATTCCTCTCTGTCATGTCCCCCAATGCAATGCCCTGTTCCTTGGACTCCCTCTCTAATGACTACATTCACAGCCTTCAACCTCTTGGGGGCCTCCAGTCCAATGACCCCACAGCCTTCCTCGAGTTCCACCAGGCTGTCCCTTCCCCAGCTTAGCCAGGGGAAGCCCTGGCTTAGCCAGCTTGGCCCCATGCTCCCTCTTCTCTACTCTCCTGGTACACCCCAATAAAAGACACTCTCTGCACCCTGCATACTTGTATCTTCTCTCTCTTGTACCTGCAGTCGCCTTCCACAGTCAACAGCACCCACTCTTCTCATGATATTCAATGATAATTCATTGAGAGAAAAGAAGTGACCAAAGAAGAACTCTCACCAGTTCCCAGCAAGCCTGAACCTGTATTTGCATTATCTTCTGCCTCTCTGGAGAAAGTGACCTGAACCCACTTGAGGCTAGGCCCTTCACCTGGATCCCATGACTATCTTCTCCAGGAGGAGTAGACCCCCCCTTTTTTTGAGAGAAGAGGAGGAGGAGGACACAAGTGAGTGAGGGGCAGAGAGAGGGAGAAAGAGAGAATCCCACGAAGGGCGGGGGGGGGGAGAGAGAGAGAGAGAAAGAGTGGAGACAGAGAGAAGTGGGGCTCACCCCAAGCAGGACTCAAGCTCACCAGATGTGAGACTTGAACTCTGGAACCATGAGAACATGACCTGAGCCGAAGTCAGATGCTTAACTGACAGAGCCACCCAGGAGTAGGCTTTTGCAATGAACATTTTTTTTTTCTCAAATTGCCATGTTCCCATTTTTTTCTGGGTAGTTTAATTATCTACAAACATGTTCATATTTCTCACCCTGTATAAAAAATGAAGTAAAACAAAGCCATCTCTGATCGCATATACTTCCAAGGTACTCCTGGTGAGGTTTGGGGATGATGGTGGGGGGTCCAGAGCCGACGACCAAAAAAGAATTCTTGAAGACATCTTTGGTGAAAAAAAGGTGATTTTATTAAAGCATGGGTACAGGACCCATGGGCAGAAAGAGCTGGGCTGGGGTTGTGAAGAATGGTTTGTTTTATACTATGGAGTTGGGGAGGTAATGTCAAAAGGGAGGCCTCCACACCAGACATGAAACGATGCTCAATGTCTCTCATCATCAGGGAAATACAAATCAAAGCCACACTGAGATAATACCTCACACCGGTCAGAGTGGCTAAAATGAACAAATCAGGAAACTATAGATGCTGGTGAGGATGTGGAGAAATGGGAACCCTCTTGCACTGTTGGTGGAAATGCAAGCTGGTGCAGCAGCTCTGGAAAACAATGTGGACGTTGCTCAAAAAATTAAAAATGTAACTACCCTATGACACAGCAATAGCACTGCTAGGAATTTACCCAAGGGATACAGGAATACTGAGGCATAAGGGCACATTTACCCCTATGTTTATAGCAGTGCATTCAACAATAACCAAATTATGGAAAGAGCCTAAATGTCCATCAACTGATGAATGGATAAAGATGTGGTTTATATATACAATGAAATACTACTTGGCAATGAGAATGAATAAAATCATGCCATTTGCAGCAATGTAGATGGAACTGGAGGGTATTATGCTAAGTGAAATAAGTCAGTCAGAGAAAGACAAATATCATATGTTTTTACTCATATGTGGATCTTGAGAAACTTAACACAAGACCCTGGCGGCCCCCCAGGGGGGGTGAAATAGTTACAGAGGGAGGAAGGTAAACCATAAGAGACTCTTAAATATAGATAACAAACTGAGGGTTGATGGGGGTGGAGGAGAGGGTAAAGTGGGTGATGGACATTAAGTAGGGCACTTGTTGGGATGAGCATTGGGTGTTGTACGGAAGCCAATTTGACAATAAATTATATTTTTAAAAAAAGAAAAGAAAAGAAATTTCTGTTGTTTAAGCCAAAAAGGGGGGGAGGCCTCCAGAGGGACTTTGATATGCTAAAGAGGCCTCTAAGATACCTGAGGCCTTGCTATTATCAAAGCTAAGGTTGTTTTCCCTCTAGTAAGGCACTAACATTGTGACTGCAGGGCATTCCTGAAGAAATGTTATACTCTGTATTTGCCTCAAGTATTTGTCAATGGACTGCAGGTTATAAGGAAATTTAATTTTACCTGTCATTTCCTTTTTGCTTTTGTTCCCCATATCACTATGGAGGGGTGATGTTGGGGCTCCAGGAAACAGTCTACAGGCTTCCAGAGATTAGGCTATTGATAAGATTGCCTTTTTCTTATAATTTACTAAGATATTTGTAAACTGATGAAGACCCATGTCCTGTATGCCTGTGATCTCTATCAGTTGGCCATTTGTTTTCTTTCCTTTCCTTTGTCCTTGGGCAGCTAGAAGTGGCTGAGGAATATCACACGTATCTCACCTGGGGGGCAGGGGGGGGGGGCTGCATTAGCTTGCACTTGGTCCTCAGCCCACCCCATGCTCCCTTTTCACTGGCACAGTTCCCTGATGCTCCAAATATCAAGTCTCTCTCCACTTGTTCTATAACCATTTTCCTTGATAAGTATTTCAATTATGCTTCTATCATCCTGCCCCACAAAAGGAAACTGATTTTGTCAAGGGCACTAATGACCTTCATATTGCCAAACCCTATGATGATGCTCTCATCTCCAACATATTGTATCTCTCAACTGCTTTTGGTAGGCTTCATAATTTTGTTTCCTTTTTGAAACTGCCCCTCCTTCCTATATACTCTCTGCCTTCAAATACAATGGCCACTCCATTCCTTGTCAGTGTCTACTGCTTACTCCTACCTTTGCATGTGACTTTTAGCAGGGCCCTTTTCATGCTACACTCTGTCTGTGGGTTGTTTCATCCTTTTGCCAGCATATATCATGTACACAATGTGACCCCCCACATTCGTATCTCATGCATCAACTTGTCCCCTGAGATCCAGATTTGTCTGTGTTTTTGTTGGATGACCAGAAGGAACCACACAGTTAACATGTCTGAATCACACCTCTTTATGTGTTGCATTTTGTTGGTCTCCATGGCAACCCAGCAACAAGTCCTCTAGATTCTATTTTCTGAATACATCTTGTATCCATCCCCTTCTGGGCTCATCTACTGCTACTCTTTTAATATCCAAACAATCTCATCACCTCTTGCCTTCACAGAAGTAACTCTGGCCTACTTCTGTTCCTTGAACAAGCTTCTTTCCTCATTATGAAATTGGTAATCACAGTTGTCTCTGCCTGGAAAAGTCTCTCCCTGGATCCTTACATGGTTAGTCCCTTCTAACCATTGGGTTTCTGCTCCAGTATTGCCTCCTCAGAGAGGCTCTCCCTGACCACTCTGTAAAGCAGGTTGTTCCTGGCCTAGGACCTGGGTTATTTTCTTCCTAATACTTAGACCAATAACTTAAATATTTGTTGATTGGTTGGTATTCTCTCACTCTCCAGATAAGTGCTAAGGGACCTGCTTTATAAGAGTAAAAAAACACCTATTAAGGGGACACCTGGGTGGTTCAGTGGGTTAAGCGTCCAACTTCATCTCAGGTCATGATCTCACAGTTTGTGAGTTCGAGCCCCGCATTGGGCTCACTGCTATCAGTGCAGAACCTGCTTCAGATCCTCTGTCTCCTTCTCTCTCCCCCCTATCCTGCTTGTTCTCTCTCTGTCTCAAAAATTAATAAACATTAAAAAACACTTATTAATAATAGATGGGTTCTATTTGTGTTGTTGAATGCTGAATAAAAGGCCACCTGAGACCTGTCATTGCTTCCTTGCAGATTGACATGGATGGGAGGGGGAAGCAGAGAGGGTTTTACTGGAGAATCTCACTTTAAATCTATAACTAATCTGCAATGCATGTGTGCCCCACAATAACCTATAAGTTTTGAGGTGTTTGTGTTAAAGAAACAAGGAGTACCTTGCCCTGATTTCTTTTCCTTATAAATCATTAAATTAGTTCACTGCTACTTAACATACTCATGATAAATGAGAGGGAGAAAGAGAAGATGTTAGCACACATAAAGTCACCTAGAATGGGCAGCAGTGCTGTCACAACTTCATCTAGTAAGCTCTCTGGCTGCATGGCAGCAGGCACATTCCTTAGGATCCCTTGGTTTCCCCATCTGCACATAAGGCAGTCAAGATATGTATTCATAGGGTGAGTGAGATTGTCCATTCTCATAGCAGGGGAGGCACCAGGAGCTCAAAAAATGAGTTTGATAGCATCATTGCTTTTCAGTGAGTGACTACCAGCTGGAGAACTCAAGACCCTAAGAAAAGTTGTTATGTGCCGGAGTGCTCCCTGTTGTCATTTCTTGATGGGACCAACACCCATAAAACTACCTAGAGAAAAAACGCCTTGTTTAAGATTGAGCCAGGGGGCGCCTGGATGGCTCAGTCAGGTGAGCGTCCGATTTCGACTCAGGTCATGATCTCACAGCACATGAGTTCGAGCCCCGCGTCGGGCTCTGTGCTGACAGCTCAGAGCCTGGAGCCTGCTTCCAATTCTGTGTCTCCCTCTCTCTCTGCCCCTAACCCACTCACATTCTGTCTCTGTCTCTCTCAAAAATAAATAAACATTAAAAAAATTTAAAAAAAAAAGATTGAGCCAGGAACATGTATTCAAACATCAGTAATAAGGCCACTGAAGGCATTTTTTTCCAGAATGGGAAGTTCTCAAGCAAACATTTTCATTCCAATAACTTTATATTAGGACAGTTGTCCTTTCATTCTGTTTTCCAATAATGTAGACTGTGCTCCTCCCAGTAATAAGAAACGTATTTCCCTTTAAAAGGAATTTCAAGTGCTATTTCAAATGCTGCTCTTTTAATTGATTATGTGGTAAATAATGAGAAATATGTGGAAAAAATTTGCTTACCCTCCATGATATTCCTGGACTGATCAGACATGAACATGGACTCAGGCTTGCCCTGTAACTCCTGGAAGGCATCACAAGTTTTAGGTAAGTTTATTTCTGCTACCCAACTATCCTTAATAGTTACCAGACACTAGTAGGAGAAGATGACTCTCTGGGTACTGACATTAAAATTGCAGACACACCACCTCCTAGGACCTTTTTAAAACATGATGTCTGTCTTTGAACTAGAAGTTTACTTTTATATATCTTTCCTTGCTAATGATGGCACAAGAGTTCATTTTTGGTAATCCCTTCTATTTTATGTTTCTTTGTCAGTTAGCCAATCTCTTTTTTCCTTAAAAAAAAAAAGCAAATTCTAAACCTTTCCATTTGGGATCTGTATATACTATGGGGAGCCTTTTCAACATGAATATCAAGCAAAAGAAAAATGATCTGGCCCAGTGTTAGAGTAGTATAAGACACACTGAGGAGGTGACAGGTGGAGGTAAGGCTTTTAAGTCTGACTTCCCTGTATGGGAGGGGACAAGTGAGATATATCAGAGAAGTAGAGGTGAGGATTTTGCCCCCATTTATGTTTGTGATCCAGAGTTCACTTTGCAGGATGACCCAGCAGCCTCTTTGGGCAAAGGAATGGCTGAAGTTTAGGAACTTAGCTTTCTGGAGCTGATCCTGGCTCCAGCTGTGCTGTCACACCCCAGGGTCTGCATTCCTAGAGGGGGAAATGTGGAAAGTGACTGAGTCATACGGAGGGGTTCATGAAGGAAGCATAAGTAGGCAAGGGACTAGGTGATCCTGCAGCTGATTCTGTGAAACAACAGCCCTGCCCAAGGTGGGGTTGGAGGTTGATACCAAGATTCAGAGAGGTCTTCATATGCCAACACAGGTGAGCTGAGGCTGGGCCAGCCATGGAGCACCAGCTCCCCACCAAGAGGAGAGAGAGGAAAATGCAAGTTTCACCGGCCACATGCATGGGTGGTGCAGGTCAACTTTACAGTTGGGCCAGGGAAACAAGAGTCATCCTATCCTCAGAAACCACCAAGGACTGTGTGAGAAACATAACAACTTCATAGACCCCCTTCCAGCATCACCCAGGAGACTTGTAAACCATACATACCCCTTCCTCATCTTGGAAAGAAGTAGGGAGGCTGGGTGGAATCTGAGCATTGTCACCAAAACAGACTGAACATTGATTCAAATGAACCATTCACATTATAGTGAGAACAAAAGACTCCAATAATTAAACAAAACAGCTAATAGACAAGATGGAAGAGAAACTAAAATTTTAATCATGCTCCATGAAAAGCAAAACCAGTGAGCACAGCCTGAGGTGACAAGCTTGCACAAAATTTAGCAAATTTTACAAAACAGCCCCTGTAGACATTCTACCATGCTTTTCAGCACCTGCCACATCCTGAAACTGCTACCAGAAATAGTGAGTTGTACCCTGCTTCTCACTCTGCTCCTGAAGTTTGCAGTTTGGGACCTGAGTCTGACCATTCTCAATAAAGGGCATGGAACTTGCTGTTTTTGCCTATTTAACCCTGAGCCCAAACCTTCCCCTTTGGAACGTACTGTCCATTTGCAGCCAAAGGCTGGGTCTTTCTGGTTTGTAAACTGCATGGCAATAAAGCTTCTCCTTGACTGACTAAATCCTTGCATTCCAGAATGGTTTTGGTTGACAACAGCATCTGATTACACATACCATATTAGACATAAATTCAGTAGTGTTTTTTGCCCCTTACTGTCAAGTCCAGAGCATGGGCACTCACAATGAAGATCACATTAGTCAGGGAGAATAAATCAAGCAAAATGCCCATGCAGTCTAAAGAGCACAAGTGATCTCATCATATCATCCTCACCGGCTTCTCCACCCTCCACCCTCCGATGCGTGAATGTTAGAGGAGATTGGGGCATCCTTGCATTGTCCTCTACTTTAACCCAGAACATCTTGCATCCCATAAATGGACCCTCAAAACAGAACACAGAATAAAGGAGGAGTGGACCAGACCAACACACAGGGTAGAGTAACTCACAAGAGCTGTCACTGAGGTGTGCAGGCCCTTCTCAAGTCATTCCTTGCCCCCCATAAGCAATGGCAGGCTCCATTCTACTTTAACAACACAGACCCTGTTTTCCAGGGCCTGAGCCATGGAATTTAGCTTCAGAAAATGATGTAACACCGCGTATCTCTGGAGAAAATCATAGAACCACATTTAGAGTCACTGTGCTCTCATATAGTCTTCATCATCTCCTAGGGTCTCAGTACTGTACAGAATGCTTTATTTGGGTCTCGCCCCTCACCAAGTCCCTTTTGAAGACATCCCACAATTACACCTCTCTCTTTGCATCCTCTGCTACACATCTATCTATTCTTCCTCTCCTAGCAAAAGCACATTCCCATTCTCAGGTGAGAACCTAGCAGGCAGGGAGAGGGAGGGAGAAGGGCCTGTGTGCTGGAAAGGGGTGAGTGATTCTGTTGTCATGGCAACATTCTTCTGCTCATCTTCACTGGGTCACTCAGCCTTAGGCATAAGCCAGCCCAGCTGAAGGTCCAGGACAGATAAGACAGCCCTTGTCTCCATCTCTCTCTCTTTCTGTGACCAGAGGTTGAGATAAAAAGCTGAAGTTGGTTACCAGGGCAACTGAAGCTTAATCCATCTGACTCAAGAGAAAAAGAAACAAACAAAGGAGTGGAAACTAAGACACAGGATGTATTGTGGGAGGCCACCCACAGACATGGAATCGTGACTCAATAAATGTGCTTGTCCCAAGGGTCCTGTGCATGCACAGACACGTGCACACGTCTGTACTCAAGAGGTCTTTTCAGTCCAGAGTGGCGCAGTAACTGTGGCATAAGGTACCTGAGTGAGAGACAGGGAATGAGGCAATAAGGTGGGAATGTGGGCAGAAACCAGATCATAAAAAGCAGGGAGGGACAGCTTATATTTAAAAAAATTATTATCTATCTGTTCTTTTGAGGCTTATTTTGACATTTGCATTTAATTTAGATCCATTTGTTCAACTACTAATTTAGGGGGAAAAAACCCTCTATGCTAAGTGCTTTCACCTGAAAAAAATGTGCAGCTATATTTTTAAAATAATCATAATAGTACATTGCCAACACTGTGATAATGTTATCTTATAAAGCAACTTTGTAGTTCAGCAGATGCTGAAACAACATCTCTTGAACACCATAGTGAGAAGTTCGTTGCACAAGTTGTTTTTAATTTCTAGCAACATAGAAGCAAACACTGACAGATCCTCTTTCCAGGCCTGGAAATTTGCTTAGTGACAAACCAAGTGAATAAACAGATGAAGGTACAGTGGTACAGTACAGGAGGAGACTTCTCCTATGTATAAAAAATTGACCCCAAAATTGTACTTTTTCCACCAAGTTTTAGATGTTGCCCTTCCTGCTCTGTGATGTATATTGAGTTAAGAAGCACCACTCAAATGATCTTGAAGCACTATATCATTTCTGTATATTCTAGTGCTTTGATGTTGGTCATTGGGAAGAATCTCAGTGATTCAGCATCTGGAAAGATGCATAAAATGTACAGCTGCATCTGAAAACTTTTGTTTATGAGTTGGTGATAAGTATATTACAGAATGCCAAAAGAGACAATCAGTCCAAGAGGAGACCACAGAAGACCAGAGTTTTGAAACAGAAAGAAGATTCCTTAAGAGACTCCCTTGCCCTACATCACAGGATAATGCTAAAGCTTTCTAATATGGTCTGGGCTATAGTTCATGGCCTATGGAAGCTCTGCAAACAAATGTCTTGGATGGATTGGTGCCTGGAGTCATGATTTCATGCGTGGATGTGCAGATGGATGGATGGATGGATGGATGGATGGGCTGACATTAGTTTTGCAGTTTCTTTGGGGGTCACTTTGCTGATACAAAAGTCTTTGTGCAATTTGAACAATAAAAAAAGGCTGAGGAGCACCTGGGTGGCTAAGTCAGTTGGGCGTCTGACTTCAGCTCAAGTCATGATCTTGCAGTTCATGAGTTTGAGCCCCACATTGGGCTCTGTGCTGACAGCTCAGAGCCTGGAGCTTGCTTCGGATTCTGTGTCTCCCCTCTCTCTTTGCCCCTCCCTTTCTCATGTTCTGTCTCTCTCTCACTCTGTCTCTCAAATAAATGTTTTTAAAAAAAGCCTGAGATATTTCAGTGCATGCTTTTTTTATGGTGACAGCCATTCAAGGATAATTGGTTCAGCTGGAATTAAGGGCCCTATCTTCTGTCAGTGCTGACATTGTTGTAGAGGCATCTATAACATCATAGATATGCAGTACAGTTAAATGGTCATATCTATGGACATTGGAATCAGACAAAGAAATGGTTTCACTATTTCTAGTCCTCAAAATCATTTCTGTAAAGTGAGGATTATATTAGTATTATATTAACTATTAGATTATATTAATTCATACTTCATAGTGTTGTGAGATTAAACAAATCAAGGTATTAGCATTCCCAGCATGCAACATGTACATGTACCCAGTAATGGTAGTTTCTCATTACTATTGCCAGTGTTAATATTTATGTTGCCTTCTAAGATACAGATCAAGGATCTGTATATAGTAAAATAGACAGAGGTCCCAGTGGTCACATTACCATGTCCAGTACATCTATAGAGAGTAGCATTGCAGCATGTGGGAATGGCTGTTGGGGTACTCAGTTATAGCTTCAGGGCACCTTCAAAGGCTGGGGTTCTGTGCTGCTGTATATGGTGCATCCTTTAGCCAAGCATCCAGGAAATGGAGTTGTCTCTCCCCTGACAAATGTAGCCTGTCTTTCAGGAGAACACACATCTATGCCAACAAAGATGTGGAAGACTGGATGTGGGGGTGAGGAAGGGTGATCCATTCATTTACACCTGATGAATGCAACAGTTACCCATCTCCACGTTACCCCCTAAAGACCATGATAAACTCTGTCACGTCTTCTAGAAGTTCTTCATAAACCGCTTCATCCAACCTTGGTCCTCATGACTCTTCTAAGCTTCTGGCAACCTGACCTACTCAGGGGATCCACTAAGTGCCTTTTAACACATCAATGGGTATCAGATTTCTTCCTTGATGAAATGTTCATTCCCAAGGACAGAGGCTGCCTCTACAATTTCTCCTCATAACCCACCACAACAGCCAGAAAAGCATAGAGTGGGAAGTGGCAAGGGTGGAGGATTAAGAACTGTGACTGGTAGAATGATCAACAAGTTGTTGAATTGGCCTCTGATTGATTGCTGGCCTGACATGTAGCTACCCAGTGAAGAGCAGAGTAGCAGGTATGTGGGAAACACATTTAGACAAGATCTTGAATCTTAACTCCTCCGTGTTACTTTCTGTGACATTCTTAGGGCTATTCTTTTTATTCAAAGTTTATCTATGTGTGTGTGTGTGTGTGTGAGAGAGAGAGAGAGAGAGAGAGAGAGAGGGAGAGAGAGGGAGAGAGAGAGAGAGAGAGAAGGGCAGAGAGATAGGGAGAGACAGAATCCCAAGCAGGCTCCTCACTGTGAGTGTGGAGCCCGACTCAGGGCTCAAATCCACAAACCATGAGATCATGACCTGAACTGAAACCAAGAGTCGGATGCTTAACCAACAGAGCCACCCAAGTGCCCCAGGGCTACTCTTTTATGGTCATGTTGATTTTATGCAAAAAAATAATTATTTCCTGTCCTGTAGCATTTTTTTGGTCAGTGTTACTGGTGGTAGAGAATGTAAATTATCACATATTGTGAATTCTCTTTGAATGAGACTAATTGCAGCTGTGATGTCATCATTTTGGACTCACTTTAACAGCCTTGAGAGGAGACAAAGAGAGAGAGGGAGAGAAGTGGTGGGGAAAGATAGAGAGAGAGACCCAGAGAGAAACTAGACTCCAAAAGAAATTCCACTTTCACAGGAAGGAAAATAGCCTATCAAGTAAGAATACACATTGTTTGTTCTTCTTTTGATGTGAGGGAATCAGATCTCACAAGGAAAATTTTACGCTCAGACTCTCTGACAAGATCACAAGGGCAGATTCCAGGCCACATTAACCTACATGTTTTATTGTTATTTCTAGGGCTAATGTAGGAACCATTGTTATTTACTAGAGCCTAGTTATGGAGACAGTAACAGAAAAGATATTCAGCACGGAAAAAATTGTCCCATTAGGATAATGTTATGATGGGTTGGGCACCTGTCAAAGGAATCTACAGGCTGTATCATAAAAAGCAGAGATATACAACTATAAGCCAATGTACGTGCACATATTCAAATTCCTCTGCAGCCAGTGTGAGCATGCTATTCATATCATCCCAGAAGGTAGCTCCAAGGCATAAGGACTGGAATCTGAAGTATCTCAACTAAGAGCAGGAGCATGCCTATGTTCACCGTTGTGAGGAAGAATCTCTAATTTTGGCGATAGGAAGATTGAATCACCTGGCTGCTTCTGAAAAACACTTCTGGCCTATGCCTGGTTTTAGGATTGGTTTAGTCATTCACTCATGATACATCTATCTTCCACCTATCAATCATTGCTTATAATTTCTTATCTTCAGGGGAAACTTGCTTATTTTTTAGGACACTTATTGATTAACTTATTTTTTTAAAACTTTCACATTTCACTATTTGATTAAAGATTTTATTGTGTTTATTCTTACTCCTTCTTTTAGTCTGAGATGGCAGCTATAGAAAAGAGCAGGCAGTTTAAAGTTCAATATTAAATGTTGGTCTGATAATGAAATCACCTTTGACTATAAGATTTTACCTCATTCTTATGCTAGCTTCTGACTGTTTTCTTTGTATGTATTTGTCCATAAGACTAAACTTATATCGGTTGGCATATGCAAAATTCATCAGCTCTTGGGTGTTTAAAAAGTGAATGTAAAGGAGGAATATTTATCATCAACACCCCACATCCTGCCTCCACTCCTGGAATGTGGGAGAAATGTCTCTCCTCCATGGAAGTCCCACTTCTCCATTGGAGCTCGGCTTCTTTCTCCTCTTTGCCTCCTCAAGGACATCATTCCAGTGATTCTCCCTTCTCTCTTTGATTTCCTTCTCACACCTGGATCATTTCCAGTTGTCTAAACTTGGAAACTTCTTGTCTTCTTTTCTCCAGCCTCAAATTGTGTCTTGGAAATAAGTTTTCTGTTTCTGAAGACACATCAAATACAATGACAATAGATAGGGATGAGACAAACTCTAGCTCCTAATTTTTCATAGACAGAACTCTAGGTCCTAATAAAATGGAGTCCTTAGAAACAAAGAGTAAACGAGCAGTTCCTTTAGCAAATTGTGAGTTTGATGGCCAAGACCTGAGACAAGGGTGACAAAACCTAGCTCATTGAGTGGATGCTATGTTTATAAGAGAGCCCTTCCTAGAACACTTATTAATTTTAAGTAATCCAATTATTTTAGTGAATTATAACTTGAGAGCAAAATGTAGAATCTGAATATTTATTCAAACCACTACCAATTTCATGGAACTTACAGAAAAAAAAATATCTGAATTTCTTTAAAATATGCATGGCTGGGGCGCCTGGGTAGCTCAGTCGGTTGAGCGTCTGACTTCGGCTCAGGTGATGATCTCACGGTCTGTGGGTTCAAGCTCCGCGTCAGGCTCTGTACTGACAGCTCAGAGCCTGGAGCCTATTTCCAATCCTGTGTCTCCTTCTCTCTCTGCCCCTCCCCCAGTCTCACTTTGTCTCACTCTGTCTCTCAAAAATAAATAAATATTTTTTTAAAAATTAAAACAAATATGCATGACTATTGAAAGCAAAAATTATAACATTGTCTTGTGTGGTTTTCAATGTATATAGCTGTTTTTAATATTGCAGCTATAATATAAAAGTTAGTGGGGGAGAGGGAAGATGGCGGCGTAGGAGGACGCTGGGCTCACTGCGCGTCCTGCTGATCACTTAGATTCCACCTACACCTGCCTAAATAACCCAGAAAACCGCCAGAGGATTAGCAGAACGGAGTCGCCGGAGCCAAGCACAGACGAGAGGCCCACAGAAGAGGGTAGGAAGGGCGGCGAGGCGGTGCGCGCTCCACGGACTGGCGGGAGGGAGCTGGGGCGGAGGGGCGGCTGGCCGGCCAAGCAGAGCCCCGGAGTCTGGCTTGCAAAAAGCGGAGGGGCCTGACGGACTGTGTTCCAACAGCAAGCGCGACTTAGCTTCTGGGAGGTCATAAGTTAACAGCTCTGCTCAGAAAGCGGGAAGGCTGGAGGACAAAGGGAAGGAGAGCTGCTGAGCCCCCTGACGACAGAGCTCAGTTTGGTGGGGAACAAAGGCGCTCGCCAGCGCCATCTCCCCCGCCCATCCCCCAGCCAAAATCCCAAAGAGAACCAGTTCCTGCCAGGGAACCTGCTCGCTCCGAGCAAACACCCAACTCTGC
>NW_024419371.1:26785-53947 GCF_014898765.1 Herpailurus yagouaroundi
ACCAACCCTCACTTTGTTCTCAGTTTTTAAGAGTCTGTTATGCTTTGGCTCTCTCTCCCACTCTAACCTCTTTTTTTTCTCCTTCTCCTCCCCCATGGGTTTCTGTTAGGTTTCTCAGGATCCACATAAGAGTGAAAACATATGGTATCTGTCTTCCTCTGTATGGCTTATTTCACTTAGCATCACACTCTCCAGTCCCATCCACGTTGCTACAAAGGGCCATATTTCATTTTTTCTCATTGCCACGTAGTACTCCACTGTGTATATAAACCACAATTTCTTTATCCATTCATCAGTTGATGGACATTTAGGCTTCTTCCACAATTTAACTATTGTTGAGAGTGCTGCTATAAACATTTGGGTACAAGTGCCCCTATGCATCAGTACTCCTGTATCCCTTCGGTAAATTCCTAGCAGTGCTACTGCTGGGTCATAGGGTAGGTCTCTTTTTAATTTTTTGAGGAATCTCCACACTGTTTTCCAGACAGCTGCACCAGTTTGCATTCCCACCAACAGTGCAAGAGGGTTCCCATTTCTCCACATCCTCGCCAGCATCTATAGTCTCCTGATTTGTTCATTTTGGCCACTCTGACTGGCATGAGGTGATATCTGAGTGTGGTTTTGATTTGTATTTCCCTGATGAGGAGAGATGTTGAGCATCTTTTCATGTGCCTGTTGGCCATCTAGATGTCTTCTTTAGAGAAGTGTCTATTCATGTTTTCTGCCCATTTCTTCACTGGATTATTTGTTTTTCGGGTGTGGAATTTGGTGACCTCTTTATAGATTTTGGATACTAGCCCTTTGTTCAATATGTCATTTGCAAATATCTTTTCCCATTCTGTTGCTTGCCTTTTCATTTTGTTGATTGTTTCCTTTGCTGTGCAGAAGCTTTTTATGTTCATGAGGTCCCAATAGTTCATTTTTGCTTTTAATGTCCTTGCCTTTGGGGATGTGTCGAGTAAGAAATTGCTGGGGCTGAGATCAGAGAGGTCTTTTCCTGCTTTCTCCTCTAGGGTTTTGATGGTTTGCTGTCTCACATTCAGGTCCTTTATCCATTTTGAGTTTATGTTTGTGAATGGTGTAAGAAAGTGGTCTAGTTTCATTCTTCTGCATGTTGCTGCCCAGCTCCCAGAACCATTTGTTAAAGAGACTGTCTTTCTTCCATTGGATATTCTTTCCTGCTTTGTCAAAGATGAGTTGGCCATACTTTTGTGGGTCTAGTTCTGGGGTTTCTATTCTATTCCACTGGTCTATGTGTCTGTTTTTGTGCCAATCCCATGCTGTCTTGAGGATTACAGCTTTGTAGTAGACGCTAAAGTCTGGGATTGTGATGCCTCCTGCTTTGGTGGCATTTCCAAATTACTTTGGAATTTCCAAATTCAAAGTAATTTCCAAATTACTTTGGCTATTCGGGGCCTTTTGTGGTTCCGTATGAATTTTCGGATTGCTTGTTCTAGCTTTGAGAAGAATGCTGGTGCAATTTTGATTGGGATTGCATTGAATGTGTAGATAACTTTGGGTAGTATTGACATTTTAATTTTTTTTTCAACGTTTATTTATTTTTGGGACAGAGAGAGACAGAGCATGAACGGGGGAGGGGCAGGGAGAGAGGGAGTCACAGAATCAGAAACAGGCTCCAGGCTCTGAGCCATCAGCCCAGAGCCCGACACGGGGCTCGAACTCACGGAACGCGAGATCGTGACCTGGCTGAAGTCGGACGCTTAACCGACTGTGCCACCCAGGCGCCCCAGTATTGACATTTTAACAATATTTATTCTTCCAACCCATAAGCACGGAATGTTTTTCCATTTCTTTATATCTTCTTCAATTTCCTTCATACTTTCTATAGTTCTCAGTATACAGATCTTGTACATCTTTGGTTAGATTTATTCCTAGGTATATTATGCTTCTTGGTGCAATTGTGAATGGGATCAGTTTCTTTATTTGTCTTTCTGTTGCTTCATTATTAGTGTATAAGAATGGAACTGATTTCTGTACATTGACTTTGTATCCTGCAACTTTGCTGAATTCATGTATCAGTTCTAGCAGACTTTTGGTGGAGTCTATCGGATTTTCCATGTATAATATTATGTCATCTGCAAAAAGGAAAGCTTGACTTCATCTTTGCCAACTTTGATGCCTTTGATTTCCTTTTGTTATCTTATTGCTGATGCTAGCACTTCCAACAATATGTGAAACAACAGCTGTGAGAGTGGACATACCTGTTGTGATCTTATTCTCAGGGGGAAAGCTCTCAGTTTTTCCCCATTGAGGATGATGTTAGCTGTGGGCTTTTAATAAATGGCTTTTTTGATGTTTAAGTATGTTCCTTCTATCTCGACTTTCTCGAGGATTTTTATTAAGAAAGGATGCTGAATTTTGTCAAATGCTTTTTCTGAATCGATTGACAGGATCATATGGTTCTCATCTTTTCTTTTATTAATGTGATGTATCACGTGGATTGATTTGCGAATGTTGAACCAGCCCTGCATCCCAGGAATGAATCCCACTTGATCATGGTGAATAATTCTTTTTATAAGCTGTTGAATTCGATTTGCTAGTATCTTATTGAGAATTTTTGCATCCATATTCATCAGGGATATTGGCCTGTAGTTCTCTTTTTTTACTGGGTCTCTGTCTGGTTTAGGAATCAAAATAATACTGGCTTCATAGAATGAGTCTGGAAGTTTTCCTTCCCTTTCTATTTTTTGGAACAGCTTGAGAAGGATAGGTATTATCTCTGCTTTAAATGTCTAGTGGAATTCCCCAGGGAAGCCATCTGGTCCTGGACTCTTATTTGTTGGGAGATTTTTGATAACTGATTCAACTTCCTCACTGGTTATGGGTCTGTTCAAGCTTTCTATTTCCTCCTGTTTGAGTTTTGGAAGTGTGTGGGTGTTTAGGTTTTTGTCTATTTCTTCCAGGTTGTCTAGTTTGGTGGCATATACTTTTTCATAGTATTCCCTGATAATTGCTTGTATTTCTGAGGGATTGGTTGTAATAAGTCCATTTTCTTTCATGATTTCATCTATTTGGGTCATCTCCCTTTTCTTTTTGAGAAGCATGGCGAGAAGTTTATCAATTTTGTTTATTTTTTCAAAAAATCAACTCTTGGTTTCATTGATCTGCTCTACAGTTTCTTTAGATTCTCTATTGTTTATTTCTCCTCTGATCTTCATTATTTCTCTTCTTCTGCTGGGTTTGGGGTGTCTTTGCTGCTCTGCTTCTATTTCCTTTAGGTGTGCTGTTAGATTTTGTATTTATGTTTTTTCTTGTTTCTGGAGATAGGCCTGGATTGAAATGTATTTTCCTCTCAGGACTGCCTTCGCTACCTCCCAAAGCGTTTGGATTGTTGTATTTTCATTTTCGTTTGTTTCCATATTTTTTAAATTTCCTCTCTAATTGCCTGGTTGACCCATTCATTCTTTAGTAGGGTGTTCTTTAACCTTGATACTTTTGGAGGTTTTCCAGACTTTTTCCTCTGGTTGATTTCAACCTTCATAGCATTGTGGTCCAAAAGTGTGCATGGTATGATCTCAATTCTTGTATACTTATGAAGGGCTGTTTTGTGACCCAGTATGTGATCTATCTTGGAGAATGTTCCATGTGCACTCGAGAAGAAAGTATATTCTGTTGCTTTGGGATGCAGAGTTCTAAATATATGTGTCAAGTTCATCTGATCCAATGTATCATTCAGGGCCCTTGTTTCTTTATTGATCCTGTGTCTAGATGATGTATCCTTTGTTGTAAGTGGTGTACTAAAGTCCACTGCAATTGCCACATTCTTGTCAGTAAGGTTGCTTATGTTTATGAGTAATTGTTTTATATATTTGGGGGCTCCCATATTCGGTGCATAGGCATTTATAATTGTTAGTGCTTCTTGATGGATAGACGGTGTAATTATTATATAATGCCCTTCTTCATCTCTTCTTACAGCCTTTAATTGAAAGTCTAGTTTTTCTGATAGAAGTATGGCTACTCCAGCTTTTTTTTTACTTCCAGTAGCATGATAAATAGTTCTCCATCCCCTCACTCTCAATCTGAAGGTGTCTTCAGGTGTAAAATGAGTCTCTTGTAGACAGCAAATAGATGGGTCTTGTTTTTTTATCCATCCTGATACCCTATGTCTTTTGGTTGGAGCATTTAGTCCATTTACATTCAGTGTTATTATAGAAAAATATGAGTTTAGAGTCATTGTGATGTCTGTCAGTTTCATGCTTGCGGTGATGTCTCTGGTACTTTGTCTCACAGGATCCCCCTTAGGATCTCTTGTAGGGCTGGTTTAGTGGTGATGAATTCCTTCGGTTTTTGTTTGTTTGGGAAGACCTTTATCTCCCCTTCTATTCTGAATGACAGACTTGCTGGATAAAGGATTCTCGGCTGCATATTTTTTCTGTTCATCACATTGAAGATTTCCTGCCATTCCTTTCTGGCCTGCAAAGTTTCAGTAGAGAGATCCATTACTAGTCTTATTGGTCTCCTTTTATATGTTAGATATGTTTATCCCTATCTGCTTTCAGAATTTTCTCTTTATCTTTGTATTTTGCCAGTTTCACTATGATATGTCGTGCAGAAGATCAATTCAAGTGACCTCTGAAGGGAGTTCTCTGTGCCTCTTGGATTTCAATGCCTTTTTCCTTCCCCAGATCAGGGAAGTTCTCAGCTATTATTTCTTCAAGTACACCTTCAGCACCTTTTCCTCTCTCTTCCTCCTCTGGGATACCAATTATGCATAGATTATTTCTCTTTAGTGCATCACTTAGTTCTCTAATTTTCCCCTCATACTCCTGTACTTTTTTATCTCTCTTTTTCTCAGCTTCTTCTTTTTCCATAATTTTATCTTCTAGTTTACCTATTCTCTCCTCTGCCTCTTCAATCTGAACTGTGGTCATCTCCATTTTAATTTGCAGCTCATTAATAGCATTTTTTAGCTCCTTCTGGCTGTTCCCTAGTCCCTTGATCTCTCTAGCAATAGAATCTCTGCTGTCCTTCATACTGTTTTGAAGCCCAGCGATTAATTTCATGACTATTATTCTAAATTCACTTTCTGTTATATTGTTTAAATCATTTTTGATCAGTTCGTTAGCTGTCGTTATTTCCTGGATTTTTTTTTTTTTTTTTGAGGAAAATTCTTCCGTTTCGTCATTTTGGATAGTCCCTGGAGTGGTTCAGAACTGCAGGGCACTTCCCCTGTGCTATCTTGAATAACTCGTGTTGGTGGGCAGGGCCGCAGTCAGACCTGATGTCTGCCCCCAGTTCACCACTGGGGCCCCAGTCAGACTGGGATGTACCTTCTCTTCCCCTCTCCTAGGGGCGGGATTCACTGTGGGGTGGCATGGCCCGTCTGGGCTACTTGCACACTGCCGGGCTTGTGGTGCTGGGGATCTGACATATTATCTGGGGTGGATCAGCAAGGTGCACAGGGGCGGGAGGGGTAGGCTCAGCTTGCTTATCCTTCGGTGATCCACTTCAGGATGGGCCCTGTGGCACCGGAGGGGAGTCAGACCCATGGAAGGGATGGATCCGCAGAAGCACAGTGTTGGGTGTTTGTGCATTGCAAGCAAGTTCCCTGACAGGAACTGGTTCCCTTTGGGATTTTTGCTGGGGGATGGGCGAGGGAAATGGCGCTGGCAAGTGCCTTTGTTCCCCGCCAAGCTGCGCTCTGTTGTCTGGGACTCAACAACTTTCCCTCCCGTTGTCCTCCAGCCCTCCTGTTCTCCGAGCAGATCTGTTAACTTATAACCTTCCAGATGTTAAGTCCTGCTTGCTGTCAGAACACTCTCCATCTGGCCCCTCCGTTTTTGCATGCCAGACTCTGCTTTGCTGGCTCTGCTTTGCCAGTGGGCTGTCCCTCCGCCCCAGCTCCCTCCCGCCAGTCCATGTAGCGTGCACCACCTCTCCGCCCTTCCTACCCTCTTCCGTAGACCTCTCGTCTACGCTTGGCTCTGGAGAATATGTTCTGCTAGTCTTCTGATGATTTTCTGGGTTATTTAGGCAGGTGTGGGTGGAATCTAAGTGATCCACAGGACGCAGTGAGCCCAGCATCCTCCTACACTGCCATCTTCCCAGCAAATCCTGGTTGGCATGTAATTTTTCATCCTATTCTCCTATAATTGTTTGTATTTCTGTGGTGTTGGTTGTGATCTATCCTCTTTCATTCATGATTGTATTTATTTGGGTCCTTTCTCTTTTCTTTTTGATATGTCTGGGTAGGGATTTATCAATTTTATTAATTCTTTCAAAGAACCAGCTGTTAGTTTCATTGATCTGTTCTACTGTTTTGTTGTTGTTGTTTCTATATCCTGTACTTTTGCTACAATATATTTTTTTAATTTTTAAAAATGTTTTTATTTATTTTTGAGACAGAGACAGAGCATGTGCAGGGGAAGGGCAGAGAGAGAGGGAGACACAGAGTCTGAAGTAGGCTCTAGGCTCTGAGCTGTCAGCACAGAGCCCTATGTGGGGCTCAAACTCATGGACTGTGAGATCATGACCTGAGCTGAAGTCAGACGCTTAACCAACTGAGCCACCCAGGCGCCCCTGCTCCAACATTTTTACTTTCCCTTCTGCTGGCTTTAGGCTTTATATGCTGTTCCTTTTCTAGCTTCTTTAGGTGTAAGGTTAGTTTGTGTATTTGAGATTTTTTCTTGCTGATTTTGGTAGACCTGTATTGCAATATACTTCCCCATTAGGACTGATTTTGCTGCATCCTAAAGATTTTGGACTCTTGTGTTTTCATTTTCATTTGCTTCCACATACTTTTTATTTCTACTTTCATTTTATGGTTAATTCATTTATTATTTAGCATAATATTCCTTAACTTCCCTGTATTTGAGGGCTTTCCAAATTTTTTCTTGTAGTTAACTTCAAATTTCCTAGTGTGGTGATATGAAAATAGGAATGGTATGAACTCGATCTTTTTGTACTTGTTGAGGGCTGATTTGTGAGCAAGTATGTGATCTATTCTGGAGACTGTTCCATGTGCACTCAAGAAGAATGTGTATTCTGTTGCTTTAGTATGAAAATGTTCTGAATATATCTGTTAAGCCCATCTGATCCAGTGTGTCACTCAAAGCCATTGTTTCCTTGTTGATTTTCTGTTTAGATCGATGATCTGTCCATTGATGTATGTGGGGTTAAAGTCCCCTACTATTATTGTATTATTATCAATAAGTTTCTTTATGTTTGTTATTAATTGATTTATATATTTGGTATCTTCAATTTGGGGGCATAATTATTTACACTTGTTAGATATTCCTGATGGTTAGACCCCTTAATTATGATATAATGCCCTTCTTCATTTCTTGTTACAGTCTTTGGTTTAAAATCTAGTTTGTCTGCTATAAGTATGGCTACTCTGGCTTTCTTTTGAAGTCCATTTGCATGACAGATGCTTCTCCATCCCTTCACTTTCAATCTGCAGGTGTCTTTAGGTCTAAAATGAGTCTCTTTTAGGCAATATATTGATGGGTCTTCATTTTTTTCCTTTCTGATACCCTATATCTTTTGATTGGAACATTTGATGCATTTACATTCAGCATCATTAATGATAGATATGAATTTAATGTCTTTGTTTTACCTGTAAATTTGGTGTTTCTGGTGATGTTCTCTGTTCTTTTCTAGTCTTTGTTGCTTTTGGTCCTTTTTTTCCAACTCAAAAAGTCCACTTTAATATTTCTTGCAGGGCTGGTTTAGTGGTCACAAATCCCTTTAGTGTTTGCTTGTCTGGGAGACTCTTTATCTCTTCTTCTTTTCAGAATGAAAGCTTTGCTAGATTAAATATTCTTGGCTGCATATTTTTCCTGTTCAAAATTTTGAATATATCATGCCACTTTCTTCTGTCCTGCCACATTTCTGTGACAGATCATCTGTGAACTTCTTCTGTCTTCCCATGTATATAATAAAATAAAATACATTTTAAAAATTAAAAAATAAAAAAAATGTTTTTTCTCTATCCCAAGGGAGAAAAAAACCCAAGGGAATCTAAATCCCATTTCCCCTAGAGCTAGAGCTTTCTAGCACTTTATGATCAGTACACTTGGTGTGTGCAGGGGTCTGTGTTGGTCTTCTGAAGGTGGGGCTTGTTGTGCTGATTCTCAATTGGACCTGCCCTAGTGGAGATACATCTACAAGGTGCATCAGGGTGGGGCTTGGTGTAAATGGCTCCAGCCGCCACTTGATGACGCTGTTTTGCTCACGGAAGTCTGTCAGTGTTGATGGGCAGCCAAGAAGAGGGGGATGTCACCGTGCTTTCACATCCCCAGGGCTGGGAGTTTGTGCCCACCAGTCTTCAAGCAGCCCTCACATAAGAACAATCACCTCTTTTGTGTCCCTGGCTTCCACCAGATCCCCACCGTCACCTTGCTTCTGAGCTGTTTGCCTGCCATAAGGCACAGCATCCTGTGTTTCATCTCAGTCACGTGGCTGAGTTTCAAAACTCCAAATATAAGAGTTCCTTGTGGCATGGAACTGTGCTGATTCTTTGGGGGAGGGTCTCGTTGCACTGTGCCTGGTGCAGGCTTGTCCCAGAAATTGGTTGTGCAACCACACAACAGTTTGGAGTTTATGGTAAAGCACAGCAGAATGTTGGCATCAATGCTCGTTGCCCTCAGCCAACATCCCCATTCCTATGTTGGTGGACAGGGCAGCTCGAGGGCACCTCCTGGGTCTTTTGCCCCCAGGGAAGCCATGCCACTTCTCCCAAATGCACTCCAACCAGAGGAATTGCTTCTCCCTGTGCAAGCCAAGGGATCCTCAAACCACACTACTCGATCCCGGGTCTCCACCCTCCTTCCCTACTGAAGCACCACTAAGCACACCAGAAATCCTGGCAATAGTGCAGACCTCTGAAACTTCAGACTCTGTGCTCAGCTATTTACAAAAACTTGCAGTATTCAACCTCTCTCCTTTTCCAAGTCAGTGGTTTGGAGGAAGAATTTTTCTTGTGAAATTTCTCCACACACTGTCACTCTTTTTCTCTCTCACTCCTCTCTCCACCATCAGAGCTCCCTCTCCATCAGAGCACCCACAGCTCTTCTCACCCACAAATCAACTCTCTGCAGCTCCTACCTTCAATGATGTGGCAGGTTTTTTTACCTCTAGTTGTGCATTTTTGCTCTCTCAGTTCTCAGGTCAACTTTTGGGGTGTTCAAAATGATTTGATACTTGTCTAGCTGAGTTCAAGATACAAGGCAAGCCTAGGGTCTTCCTACTCCTCTACCATCCTAACTCCCCAAAGTAGGTAATTTCTTAATGATACAAAGGCCATTTAATGACAAGACATAATTTAACAGTCTTTGCCTTTTAGATGGAAAAGTATTTATCATGCAAATGGATGTGAAAAGAGCCAGGGTAGCAATACTTATATTGGACAAAATAGACATTAAAACAAAGACTGTAGCAAGAGACAAAGAAGGACAATATGTAATCACAAAGAGGACAATCCAAAAAGAAGATGTAACAATTATAAATATTCATGTACCCAACATGAAAGCACCCAAATACATAAAACAGTTAATAACAAACATAAAGGAACTACTCCATAGTAATACAATAATAGTAGGGAACTTTAACACCACACATGTCAATGGACAGATCATCCAAACAGAAAATAAACAAGGAAACAGTGGCTTTGACTGATACATTGAACTAGACGAATCTAGCAGACATATTCAGAATATTCCATCATAACACAAAATACACATTCTTTTCAAGTCTACATGAAACATTTTCCAGAATATATTAGATATTAGGCCACATATCAAGTCTTACCAAAATCAAAAAGATCAAACCATGCATCTTTTATGACCACAACACTATGAAACTAGAAATCAACCACCACAAGAAAGAATCTGGAAAGAACAGAAGTACATGAAGGTTAAATAACAGGCTACTAAATAATGAATGGGTCAACCAGGAAACCAAAGAAGAAATAAGAAAGTACATGGAGACAAATGAAAATAAAAATACAACAGTCCAAAAATCTTAGGTATACAATAAAAGCTGATTTAAGAGAGAAGTTTATAGCAGTAGAGGGCTACCTCAAGAAGCAAGACAAATCTCAAATAAACAACTTAATCTTACACCTAAAGGAGCTAGAAACAGAAGAACAAACAAAACCCAAACTAGTAGAAGGAAGGAGATAACAAATATTAAAGCAGAAATAAATGAAATAGAAACTAAAAACAATAGACAGATCAATGAAACAAGGATCTACTTCTTTGAAAAGATCAACAAAATTGATAAGCCTTTAGCCAAACTCATCAAAAAAGAGAGAGAACTAAAATAAACAAATCATAAAGGACCAACATCACAAAAATGCAAAGGATTATAAAAAAATTAAGAAAAATTATATGCCAACAAATTGGACAACCTAGAAGACATGGATAAATTCACAGAAACATATAACCTCCCAAACTGAATCAGAAAGAAATAAAAAATTTGAACAAACTGATTACCAGCAATGAAATTGAATCAGAAATCAAAAAAATCCCAACAAACCAAAGTCCAAGACCGGATGGCATCACATGTGAATTCTATGAAACATTTAAAGAAGAATTAATACCTATTTTTCTCAAACTATTGAAAAAAATACAAGAAGAAGGAAAGCTTCCAAATTCATTCTGATGCCAGCATTACCCTGATGCTGAAGCCAGATAAAGACACTACAAAAAAAAAATCCTACAGGCCAAAATCTCTGATAAACATAGATGCAAAAATCCTCAACAAAATACTTTCAAACTGAATCCAAAAATGCATTTTAAAATCCTTCACCATGATCAAGTGGGATTTATTCCTGGATGCAAGGGCAGTTCAATATTTGTGAAACAATTAACATGATACATCACATCAACAAGAGAAAAAAATTATATGACTATTTTGATAGATGCAGAAAATGCATTTAACAAAGTGAAACATCCACTTATGATAAAAACCCTCAACAAACTGGGTTTAGAGGGAACATACGTCAACATAATAAAGGCCATATATGAAGAACCCACAACTAACATTATATTCAAAGACAAAAACTGAAAGTTTGTCTCCTAAAGTCATGAACAAGACAAGGATGTCCAGTTTCACCACTTTTATTCGACATAGTACTGGAAGACCTAGCCACAGCAACCAGACAACAAAAAGAAATAAAAGGCATCCAAATTAGCAGGGAAGAAGTAAAACTTTCACTGTTCACACATGATATGATACTCTATATAGTAAACCCTAAAGACTCCATCAAAAAAACTACTAGAACTGATAAATGAATTCACTTAATTATCAGGATACAAAATCAACATGCAAAAATCCATTGCATTTATATATATTAATAATGAAGCCACAGACTGGGAAATTATGAAAACAATCCCTTTTGCAGCTGCACCAAAAATAGTAGGAATAAACTTAACCAAGGAAGTAAAAGACCTGTACTTTGAAAAGCATAAAACCCTGATGAAAGAAATTGAAGAAGAAACAAAGGAAAATATATTACATGTTTATGGATTAGAAGAACAAATGTTGTTAAAATGTGTATACTGTCCAAAGCAATCTACACATTTAATGCAATCCCTATCAAAATTTCAACAACATTTTTCACAGAGTTAGAAGAAACAATCCTAAAATATGTATGGAACCACAGAAGACCCCAAATAGTCAAAGCTACCTTGAAAAAGAAAAACAAAACTGGAGTTATCACAATTCCAAATTCTAATTTGTACTACAGAGTTGTAGTAATCAAAACAGTATGGTACTGACACAAAAATAGATACATAGATCAATAGAAAACAGTAGCATTTCCCAGAAATAAATTTTTGATTATATGGCCAATTAATTGTTCACAAGGGAGTCAAGACTATGCAGAGGGAAAAGAGTTTCTTCAACAAATGGTGTTGGGAAAAACTGGACAGCTATATGGAAAAGAATGAAACAGGACAATTTTCTTATACCACATGCAAAAAATAAAACTCAAAATGGATTAAGGAACTAAATGTGAGGCCTGAAAAATCCTTGAAGAGAATACAGGCAGTAGTTTCTCTGACATCAGCTATAACATTTTTCTACATATGTCTCCTGAGGCAAGGAAAACAAAAACAAAAGTAAACTGTTAGAACTACATCAAAATAAAAATCTCCTGGGGGCGCCTGGGTGGCTCAGTTGGTTAAGTGTCCAAGTTTGCTCAGGTCATGATCTCAGGGTTCATGGGATTGAGCCCTGCATCCGGCTCTGTGCTGACAACTCAGAACCTGGAGTCTGCTTCAGATTCTGTGTTTCTCTCTCTCTCTCTTTCTCTCTCTCTGCCCCTCCCCAACTCGCATTCTCTCTCTCCCTCTTTTTGAAAAACAAATAAACATTAAAATTTTTGTAATAAAAAATACATAAATAAAAACCTCCGGCATAGTGAAGGAAACAATCAATAAAATTAAAAGGCAACCTATGGAAAATTGGATAGCAACTTGCAGAAGAATGAACTGGACTAATTTCTCATTCCATACACACAAAAAAATTCAAAATGGATGAAAGACCTAAATGTGAGACAGGAAACCATCAAAACCCTACAAGAGAAAGCAGACAGCAACGTCTTTGACTTCGGCTGCAGCAACTTCCTACTAGACATGTCTCCAGAGGCAAGGGAAATAAAAACAAATATGAACTATTGGGACCTCATCAAGATGAAAAGCTTCTGCATAGTGAAGGAAACAATCAACAAAACTAAAAGGCAACCGACAGAATGGGAGAAAATATTTGCAAATTACATATCTGATAAAGGGTTAGTATTCAAAATCTATAAATGACTTATCAAACTCAACACCCAAAAAACAAATCCAGTGAAGAAATGGGCAGACGACCTGAAGAGACACTTTTCCAAAGAAGATATCCAGACAGCTAACAGACACATGAAAAGATACTCAACATCACTCATTATCAGGGAAATACAAATCAAAACCACAATGAGATGCCACCTCACACCTGTCAGAATGGCTAAAATGGACAACTCAGGAAACAACAGATGTTGGCAAGGATATGAAGAAAGGGTAACTCTTTTGCACTGTTGGTGGGAATGCGAACTGGTTCAGCCACTCTGGAAAACATTATGGAGGTTTCTCAAAAAATAAAAAATAGAGCTACCCAATTACCTAACAATTGCACTACTGGGTATTTATCCAAATGATACAAAAATGTTTATTTGAAGGGGCACATGCACTCCACTGTTTATAGCAGCCCTATCAAAAATAGCCAAAATATGGAAAGAGCCCAAATGTCCATCAACTGATGCATGGATAATGAAGATATAGTGTATGTATGTATGTATGTATGTATATACATACACATATATATACATATATATGTGTATATTGGAATATTACTTGGTGATCAAAAAGAATGAAATCTTGCCACTTGCAACATGGATAGAACTAGAGTGTATTGTGCCAAGCAAAATATGCCAGGCAGAAAAAGACAAGTATCACATGCTTTCACTCATGTGGAATTTAAGAAACAAAAGAGATGAACCTAGGGGAAGGGAAGAAAAAATAAGCTAAAAACAGAGAGGGAGGCAAACTGTAAGAGACTCTTAAATACAGGGAACAAACTGAGGGTTTCTGGAGGGGGGGTGAGGAGCTGGGCTAAATGGGTGATAAGCATTAAGGAGGACACCTGTTGGGATGAGTACTGGGTGTTATATGTAGGTGATGAATTACTGGGTTCTACTCCTGAAACCAGTACTACACTGTATGTTAACTAACTTGAATTTAAATAAAATTTTTATGGAATCAGAGAAGATATTTGCAAATGAAAAATCCAATAAAGGGTTAGTATCCAAAATATATAAAGAACTTATAAAACCCAACACCCAAAATGTTAATAATCCAATCATAGATTGGGCAAAAAGATGCATAGACATTTTACCAAAGAAGACATCACTGATCATCAGGGAATTGCAAATCAAAACCACCTGTCAGAATGGCTACACTCAAACAAACAAGAATCAAGTGTTGGTTAAGATGTATAGAAAAAGGAACCCTTGTACACTGTTGGTGGGAATACAAAACAGTGCACCCACCATGGAAAATAGTATGGAGGGTCCTCAAAAAATTTAAAAATAGCACTACAATATGATCTACTAACCACACTACTAGGTATTTATCCAAAAAATACAAAAACACTAATTGAAAAGGATATATGCACCCCTGTGTTTACTGCAGCATTATTTACAATAGCCAAATTAAGGAAGCCCCCAAGTGTCTATAAATAGATGAAAAAATAAGGAAGATGTTGTATATATATGTAATGGAATATTATTCAGCCATAGTAAAGAATGAAATCTTGCCATTTGCAACAAGTATATCTAGAGAGTGTGATGCTTAGCAAAGTAAATCAGTCAGAGAAAGACAAATACCATATGATTTCACTCATATGTGGAATTTAAGAAACAAAACAAATGAGCAAAGAAAAAAAGAGACAGGCAAACCAAGAAACCGACTCTTAAATATAGAGAACAAACTGATGGTTACCAGAGATAAGGTGGATGGGGGGATGGTTGAAACAGGTGAAGGGGATTAAGAGTACACTTATCATGATGTGCACTGAGTAATGTATAGAATTATTGAATCACTATATCGCTCACCTGAAACAAATGTAACAATGTATATTGACTGGAATTAAAATAAATTTTAAAATAAATAATAAATAATAAAACAAATAATAAAACAAATATATAAAGTTTCGTGCCATTTAATAACAGAGATCTAAATTACATAAAGCAAAAAAGTTAAAACTGTGTAGTCCACAATCATATTAAAGGTGCCAATATTCTTCTTTCAATAATTGATAGAATAAGTAGACAGAAAAGCAGCCAAGATATTGTAGACTTAAACAAAACTATCTACCACCTTATTCTAACTTACATTTATAAAATAGCCCATCAAAAGTTTAAAAAACACATTTTTAAGTACACGTGGAACAGTCTCCAAAATAGACCATTTCCTGGACAATAAAAGAACCTTCAAAATTTGAATCGAGGATTTATAAAGTATGTTTTATGACTATATCATAATTTAACTAGAAATTGATAGCAGAAAAATAACAGGAAAATCTCCAAGCATTTTGAAATTAAAGAATATTCTTCTAAATAATATGTAGGTCAAAGAGAAGCCTCAAGGGAAAATTGAAAATGTTAATTAAATGAAGGTGAAACAAAAATTAATATTTGTGCATTCAGCTAATGTAGTGTTAGAGAGAAATATATAGCATTAAATACATATTTTAAAAAGAAAAAATAGTCTCTTGGGGCGTGTGGGTGGCTCAGTCGGTTAAGCATTCGACTGCAGCTCAGGTCATGATCTTGCAGTTTGTGAGTTCCACCCCGCGTCAGGCTCTATGCTGACAGCTCAGAGCCTGGAGCCTGCTTCCGATTCTGTGTCTTCCTCTCTCTCTGCCCCTCTCCCACTCATGATCTGTCTCTCTCTGTCTCTCAAAAATAAATACATGTTAAAAAAATTAAAAACAAAAAAAATAGTCTTACATCCACGATGTTTTTTTTTAATGTTTATTTACCTTTGAGAGAGAGAGAGAAACAGAGTGAGCAAGAAAGGGGCAGAGAGAGAGGGAGACATAGAATCCAAAGCAGGCTCCAGGCTCTGAGCTTTCAGCACAGAGCCAGATGCGGGGCTTGAACCCACAAACTGCGAGATCATGACCTGAGCTGCAGTCGGATGCTTAACCAACTGAGCCACACACACGCCCCTCAATGACCTAAGTTTTAACCTTAAGAAAGAGAGTAAAGCGCAAATTAAATGAAAAGCAATTTAATATTTCTGAAGAAGGAAATAAGAGAACAGAACAATTCAATGAGGTTGACAACAGAAGTAATAAAGAAAATTAATGAAACAGAATGTTTGTTCAGTAAACCTCTACCCAGATTGACAAAGAAAAAAAGAATGTCCAAATTACTTATACCACGAATGAAAGATGAGACATGACTCTACAGACATAAAAGGATTAAAAAGGGGGATATTACAAACAACTATACATCCATGAATAAGCACTTTGAGGAAATGGTCCAGTTAGTTGAAAGAAAAAAACTACTAAATACCACTAAAAAGATATAGATAACATGGAAGTTCTGTATTTTTAAAATGAAATTGAATTTGCAATTAAAAATCCTCCATCAAAAGACACTCCAGTCACGGATGCCTTCACTGGCAAATTCCACCAAATATTTAAGAAAGAAATAATAGAAAGTCTATATAAACTCTTTCAGGAAATAGAAAATATGGGACAATTTCCCAACTAATTTTATGAGATCAGCATTACACTAATACCAAAACCATATGAAGATATTAACAGAAAACTGCAGACCAATATCTCTCATGAGTATAGACACAAAAGCCCTCAACAACATAAGAGTAAGCAGTCAAATCTTTTAATATTTTAAAAGAATAATACATTATAAAGAGTGGAATTTATCCTGGGAATTCCAGTCTTATTTATAATTGGAAAAAATTAATATTATTCACCATGCCAACAGAATGAAGTAAAAAATTGTGATCATCTTAACAGATGTTGAAAAAGCACTTGAAAAAAAATTGAACATCCATTCATGGTAAAAAAAAAATTCTCAATAAAGCTGGAATAGAAGAAAATTTCTTTAAACTGTACCCAAGCTGTAAGTTTTCAGAAGACACCCCACTCCCCCTCAAAAGCAAGACAGTCTTAGCCACAATATGGACCTAACAAGATCAACAAAAGGAAAAACTAGTCTCTTCCATCTGAAAGGGCCTTGCAGAATGGTTTTCCAAACACAAAGTGCAGGGAATATGCAAGCAGGACAACTTCTTTGGCACAGTAATAACATTTGAAGATAAAGGTCCACATTGATAGCCAGAACAAGTGGCGGGGGCAGTGGGGGGAGGAGGGAATCAGATCCTTCTTTTGTTCTGGGCCAAACCTAACCTAGCACCTTTTGAGTCACTCTGTAAATGGGATAAAACAACATACCCAAATGATGAACATGAAACCTCCAAAATCCAAAGCAGCCCACTATGTATTGTCTCTGTCATTTGGTTGTAGGCAGTCTCATGCGACAATTTATTCTTCACCTTGGAAGGAATATCTCCACATGCCCCATTACATTGGATCCCAAGAGATTCCACTGAAGTAAAAAAAACCCTGAATTTTTATTAGATTTATTTCACACCTCCAACACACAAATATGTTACCAGTAAGTCTACAGTGACTGCTACCTCTCACTTACGTCCAACCAGCATAATGACGTTAGTGTAATGGACCAGTGTGATCTGTTGTGGAAGGGAAAGTTAATCAAGATTCCTGTGAACTAAATTTTGACATGGGGCAGACATTGATATACCACTGAGTATGACTTTGAGGGTGTATTGCTGCCGTGACAGGTGAAAGCCCACCGCCTCTGGTGGGACTATGGACAGTGGAGAAAAAGTCATTTTACAGATCAATAGCTGCATACCAGGTACCAGGACATGTGTTAGCTTGCTCAAGCAATGAAACCACATCAGGTACACAGCTTCAGTTGGACCCAACACCTGGTTAAGCTAACAATAATCCACTTTAATTCTCCAAGATCCATCTATCTTCTGTATAGGCCAAGTAGGGATATGGTGAGAATTGCCAATTGTGTATTTTCAAGTCCCTGATAGTGCAACCCCTCCAAAGATGAAATACTATTTTAGATTTGCTGGCCAGTTCTAATGTCTTCCATTTGGTCTTTCCCAGCAAAACATTCCTCACTCCACAGGTCAAGAAATCAATGTGAATATAAGTGTTCCAATTATGTATTTAGCAACTGAGTATATATATTCCAATTATAAATTCTGGACTGGAGAAATAAACACAAGATGGGTTCAGGGCCCCATTGGGCCCATAGTTAGGTACAACTGAGTTAAAACTTTATTGATCACTTGACCTCACTAAGGTCCTATTGTTCTGGAGGGCTATAGTATCTTTTTGGATCTCCTGGAATCAGTGCTAGTTCAGAGCCAGTATCTAGTAGTCCCCAAAATCTCTGAATATTTTCTTTCTCCCAATGTACAGCTATCTTAGTAAAAGGTCCCTTAGGTGAAGGCTGAAAAAAAGATTTACAGAGTCAATTTCCAGTAGTTTATGTTGACCTTAATAAAACAAAAGAGCCAGCTATTTTACCAGCAAAATGCCTTTATTCAGGAAAAGCAGAAGAATTGCAATTCTGGACAAGCAAACTATGGCAAACCTTAGGTAAATGCAGAGAACAGAGGAGAGGTGCTTGCTTTTTTAGAGGAAAGGAGGAAGCTGTGAGGGGCTTCTGCAGTTTCTCACTGGCTGATTGTGGTAGTTTTTTATTGGATGGGATGCTGCTGGGCAAAAAAAAATTCTTCCTTCCACCTACTAGAATATGTAAAGTAAGTTCCTCCCGTTGGGAAATGTGAAGAAGGTTTATTAGATAGCCCCCCTTTCAGGGCTTTGCCACTCCATTTTAATGAGTTTTCCTTTGTTTATTTTCACTTGTACAAGTGTCTTTCCTTAAAGAGTCCAAGCTTCTACTTCATTCAAAGGGTTCTGGGTATGCTACATGGCTCACACGTAGGATCATTCAGATGTCATGAATGACAAGTCACATGTTCATTTGACTTGATTTAAACTTGTTCACTTGACCTAGAACTTTTTTTCTTATACAAATGAAGAAGAATTTCTGGGTAATAAGCTTAGAAATTCCCTGAGCTTACACCAAAGGGTTAACAAGGCATAAAGAAGTACAAAGCCATAGGATGCTCACACCAGAGTTTGGGTAAACAAAATTGGCACCCTAAGAATAGGGGGGTGCAAAGGCACCAAAAATAAGAAAGTGCAGAGACCCCAGAATAGAGAGGGAGGGGCAAAGGCCTGAAAATAAGGGCACAAAGGTGCCCAATTCATAGGTATATGAAATAAACAAGATTAGATATTCAGGGTGGGAGTACCCCCAATTTAGTACTGTTGCAGAAAGCTGATTTCACAGGAAGAAAGGACCAAGTTAGGTAAACAGGTAAATTGGGCAATAGAGCACTGTGCTGCAGGTAATGCAGCCCGGAGCGGAGATGATCAACAAAAGAAAGGTGCCTTGTTAACTCTGAGATTATTTCACCTACCTGTCTCATCCCCTAGGCTAGCTAAGATAAACAGAGGTGGTGCCTCATGTCCGCTCTAAACAACCTTTCACCCGACTGCCCAGCATCAGGATTTTGCTTTGTATTAACCCAAATTCCTAACCCAAATATCTTCAAGACCTCCTTTCCCTTACTTCCACAGGTTAATGTTCACAGATTCATTGTCTCTTTGTGCATGTCCATCACCATGTTTTTAAGCCTTCTGATCCTAATAAAAACGGAGAAAGCACCTTTATTTGGGGCTCTTGTCTTTTCCTGGACATTAGCCATCTCTTGTTTTTCATCCTGTGTCCCACTCTCTTGCTAGACAAAACAGAACTTTAGACCCAGAGTCTATGACAAGAATTTGATAAGCTTCCTATATGTATCACTTCTAAGAAGACCATGATTAACTAGCCAGCACCTTAGGTCTGCATGGGTTATAACATTCTGCTTGCTGCTTTGACTTTGCTGTCTGTTAAGGTAACCAGACACACACACACTCTTGCCACTTGCACCTTAGAATTCAAATACTTCCAACTCAGGATTCAAATATGTACATTTAGGGGCACCTGAGTGGCTCAGTCGGTAAAGCATCTGACTTCAGTTCAGGTCATGATCTCACAGTTTGTGTGTTCAAGCCCTGCATAGGACTCTGTGCTAACAGCTAAGAGCCTGGAGCTTGCTTCAGATTCTGTTTCTCCCTATCTCTCTTCCCCTCCTCTGCTGTGCTCTCTCTCAAAAATAAATAAACATTAAAAAGGTTAATATAAAAATATAAATAAAATTTAAAAAAAATACATACATTTAAATTTTCCAACTGAGTGACTCAGCTTTCCTCTCTAAGGAAAAAAGGCAGCAATCACCGAGCTTCTCAATGATGCTGAGGCTCCCCTCACAAATTTATTTCTCCAAGAAGTGGTGAATATGTCTTCTTGACTCTTCCAGTGTGGGTGAGTAGGTCTTGAGTGAAAAGTCTACTCCAACATTCCAATTTCCTTAAACCTTTGAATTTTTTCTCTACATGAAACCAAAGCAGGTCAGGCATTTCCAATTCCCTCATGGTGGACCATTTCTTGGTCCATGTTTCAACCAACAAACCAAGCATGCTATTAAAGCTCTTTCTAATTCCCTGAGCTGCAACATTGAATGAATAATCTTTGCTTAGTGAGCCCTAATCAATAAATTCAGCCTGACCCAACTCTATGTTCCTTCCAACATCATCCCACATGCTTAGTATCCATTCCCACACATATTCTCCAGATTCTATTTACATAAGTAAGATTCTACTTACATAAACTAGAAAGCTCATGTAGTTGTTTTGGAGGGTTGCACATTTCTTGTTGGTCACACTTTTCACCTCACTTTTAGGGGCTTTCTGGGACATGAATCTAGTTATAGATCTACACGCAAAGAAAAATGATGGTGATGGGTCCTGAGAAGACTCAGCATTGTACTGTATAGCAATTGCCCCAAGGGGGGCCCTTGCCATTTGCTCAGGAAATGCAGGGTTAGTCCTCTCAGAGACAGGTGGAAAGGCATATAGTACAGTGGGTTTAGAGGCCAATTTCACTGAGGGTCGAGAGCTATCTCCCACTGGAAAAGAAGACTCATCAGAATTTAGGGGTTCAATTGTATCCAGCTTCATCAGGGCCTTCCCACATGTTCTCATCCCAACAACCTATATAGTATCCCTTACTTTCCCAATCAACTGCTCTCACTTTAACAGTAGACATCTTGTATGGCTAGGACTTCAACTTCCATTATAACTCAGCCAATTGCAGGATGAGAGTCTGCATTTGATTTTCAACAATTTCAACCCTATGGCTACAGAAGATAAAGCTCTCCTATAGGGCACAACTAGAAAATCTTATGTCATTTATTACTTGGTAAAAGGTGAAAGATTTACATGATCCGAAGAGCATTTATTACTTAGTATTGAAATCCTTCAATTCATCTTTTTCTTTTACTACTTTGTCCAGGGACATTGGGAGAAACCAACCAATGTCATTATATTCCTTACTTTTCCCAGAATGTTCAAAAGTGTCATATGCAGAGTGACTTTGCTCTTTGATTTTTATAAGTGGTTGAGTAGGAATATCCAATGCAGATATTTTGTGTATCTCTATAAACAGTACATGGACTATCAATGCTTCATTTACTACTTTAAATGGAGTGATTAACATCTTTAAATTTAATCATATTAGACAGTATATCCAGAAACCCAACAATCAATTCAGAAAACTGATCCTTAAAACTCAGTTTCTCAAGAACCACTCTCTGTACTAAAATCTGCATTTGTTAGTTCCTCCAGAGAAACAGAAGCAATAGGATTATATAGATGACTTACAGATGATAAATGATAGATGAGAGAGAGAGAGAGAGAGAGAGAGAGAATAGTATGTTCATTGTAGGAATTGGCTCTCATGATTGTAATGGCTGAAAAGTCACAGAGTTCCTGTCTAAAAGCTAAAGAACAAAGAAAGTCAGTGGTATAATTCAGTCCAAGTTTGAAGGCTTGAGAATAGTGGGAGTGTAAGTCCCACTCAGAGTCCAAAAGCCTGGAAACCAAAAGTGCTTGACGTCCAAAGGCAAGAGAAGGTAAATATCCCTACTATTGCTTTCTAAAGAAAGAAAACTCTCCCTTACCCCACGCCTTTGTTCCATTTACAACCTCAATGGATTGCATGATGCCCATTCACATTGGTGAGGGCAACCTCCTTTCTTCAGTCTACTGATTAAAATGTTAATCTCCTCTAAAGAAACTCTTACGGACAACGCAGAAAAGACATTTTAGAAGCTACCTGCATATTCTTTATCTCAGGCAAGTTCACACATAAAATGAACCATCACACCAATAAAGCCACAAGAGTCTTAAATTTTATGTGAGGAAAAGTTTTTTGTTTTGATTTGTTTTTTGTTTTCTTTGTTGTTTTTAATGAATTCAATTCCTTTCATAGATATAAGGCTATTCATATTATCTGCTTCTTCTTCAGTGGGCTTTCCTGGCTAGTTCATTCAACAATTTTTCCCATTTCATCTGTATAGAAAATGTTGAGGGTAATATTTTCCACAATGTTCTCCCTAATACATTTAAAATCTGAAGATTCTGTGATGACATGACCTCTGGAATTTATGATTTTAGTAATTTGTGTTCTCCATTTCCTCTTTCTGTTTATCAGTTTTTCCCTCATGAATTTTGAAGTTGCATGCATATTCATTGCTTTTTGTCTTCTCAATAAATGTAACTTTCTATATTCATTATATAATGTATATCTTTTTTTTTATTTTTTTTCAACGTTTATTTATTTTTGGGACAGAGAGAGACAGAGCATGAACGGGCGAGGGGCAGAGAGAGATGGAGACACAGAATCGGAAACAGGCTCCAGGCTCCGAGCCATCAGCCCAGAGCCTGACGCGGGGCTCGAACTCACGGACCGCGAGATCGTGACCTGGCTGAAGTCGGACGTTTAACCGACTGCGCCACCCAGGCGCCCCTATAATGTATATCTTTATATCTAGTAATAATCTTCACTGTTATGTCTGCTTTGTGAGATATTAAGTTAGCACCTCCAGATTTCCTTTAAGTGTGTGTGTAGTTTATTTTCATATTATATATTTATCATAGTTCCTATTTTATTTTGTCTCATTTTTAAAAATGTTGTTTGTGGGGGCGCCTGGGTGGCGCAGTCAGTTAAGCGTCCGACTTCAGTCAGGTCACGATCTCGCGGTCTGTGAGTTTGAGCCCCGCGTCAGGCTCTGGGCTGATGGCTCAGAGCCTGGAGCCTGTTTCCGATTCTGTGTCTCCCTCTCTCTCTGCCCCTCCCCCGTTCATGCTCTGTCTCTCTCTGTCCCAAAAATAAATAAACGTTGAAAAAAAAATTTTTAAAAATGCTGTTTGAGGTCAACACCATTAATTTTATGGTCCACTATGAATTTCCCTACATAGTTTGGTAAACATCAAAGTCTTTTCACAGAACACCTCCAATGATTAATTAAGGCTGCTAATGAAGCACATGCAAATACACGTGAGAACCCCCATTTTGTCCTCATCCTCAGAAATGCAATGTTTTCAGACAAAAACTTCATCTTTGATATGGGCCACTAGGGCAACCACAAAATATATAATTCCTGATGAAATGTAAGCTTTATCTGCAAAGCTTCTCATCATGACTCAGGTAACAGTGTCTATTTTGTACATGACAACTGTCACTTGATACAGACAGGAACTCACAGGCAATAGGGTCATGCTTGGACTACAGCATACTTGAAGGTCATGCACTGCTGTGCTGTAGGAAAAAAATCTACATACTTCCATCTTATGAGGCAAATGTGAGAGTTGCAATTCACATGATAAGTGATCAATAATTTGACTTCAATGACCACGCAGTCTAAGCTTACTTGACAGCAGTTCATGGCAGTCTGGAAAATGGCAACTGCCCAGAATTTAACGACTTGTCCCATACCCACTCTTCCTTCGTCCTGTCAAAATTTAAATCTCTTCTTAGAGCTTACAGCTTGAAAGAAGAGGATCTTTGGACATGTGTGAAACTGCAACCCTCCCACAGGTAGAGCAGCTGCTGGCAGTCCCAGTCCTAAATCCTTCCTACAGACAGAGCTCCTGCATCAGGAAATCTCCAGAGTGCTGCCACTTTCTGTGTGTCACCAGATCTACTCCACAACTTGCTTTCATCCAAATCCAATTATGGCCATATAACAAGTTGGCCAGTGGTTATTTACAAAAAGGAATGGTGGAAGAAACCTAAGATTGGCATGAGGTTGAAGTCTTCCCTTTGAAGTGGACTGGAACAATTTAGGAATCATCAAAGCCCAGTCCTCATTACACACAGCTGTCCATGATCTGATGCTATGAATTTGACCGGTTAGGTTACGTGTTCACAGAAAGTCTGAATCCAAAAATCACCATCTCCTATCCTTTAAGCACTTCTTGAGTGCACTACACAAAAAACTATGGTTAAGAGGAAAGAAGAAAGTAAATTTTGGTAATGATACTCTCCCTGTTGAGAAAGACTTAAAAAGATAAAACATAAGCTAAATAAAAGATTGAGGATTATGACTGCTCTCATTCTTTAAGTTTTGTTTTGTTTTGTTTTGTTTTGGAGAACAATATTTCCTATTCAAGCTGCTTTTTTTTAGGGAGTGAGAGAGACAGACAGACAGAATTAGTATATGGATGGAAGGACAGGAAGGTATTTCCTTAAAAGAAACCAAACTGGATAGAATACATAGGATTCAGGTCAACAATACATCCTAATTTATTAAGAAAAAGCTACCTTCTGCTTACAACCACCTTCCTGTCCTTCCATCCATTACTAATTCCCACACAAAACTGACAGTAATATAAATGTAATAAGGACAGAAACCTACACACAGATTACTGTCTACATTTATGGAAGTTTATATTGCACTGACTTCATCAAGGTAACTTTACTAATCCACAAATCTTTTGCCAAGGAACAAAAGTGGTAAATAACTGTCTTATTTACTCCAGGAACTACTTGAAAGGTCCATCAACTCTTCAAAAAAAAGTTATAAGTGACATTTTTCAACCACAAAAAGTTTTGAACCATTTGACTTGAAATTCTTGCCTTCTGTGGCCACCAAACCCAAACCATTCTATCACTATTTTACCTAGTCATAATCACACCTTCCCCCCGACACACATATTGAAAGACCTCTTTTACTCCAGATTTCATAATCTGAATAAAAGTACCCCCTGCCCTGCCACCTCAAAAACTCTAAGACTCTGTCCATGTAGTGCTCTCCCTGAAAATGTAATGCAATAAAGGTAGCTGTGCTTACAAGTTGCTTGGCTGATATTTTGGAAGTATGGTATATGAAGAGCATAGTCACCACTGCTGTACATCATATGACAGTGTATGGGAAATCAAATAGCTATGTCCTGGATTAGAGATTATAGGGAATGCATTGCAAAGCAGAAAACTGCTTTCTGGCCTTGCCGAAAACAGTGGCCATACTTCACTTATCTAGTTAATGTATATTTAGGGAGTACTCACTTTGCTTACCTAGGTAATGTGTATATAGGGGTTAGGTCCTGTCTATACTCATAAATTCCTTAGGCCATGTTATCACATGGAATATTTTACCCTGTCTTAACTTGTTTTTCTGCATGTTTTCTATACATCCTTACTGGCACATAGCCCACCGATGTATTGCTCATTGTTTCCCTAAATGTATGCTCAATAAATACAGGAGCTTGAGAGCAGCTCAGGGAGACTTTCCTTAGCCCCCCTCTCATCTCTCTTGTCTTTCATGGAGTCTTGAGTAATCCTTTCTGCCATCCTCGGCTTTGCTGGAGAAAGCCGAGAGTGATTCCACAGCCATGGACTTAGCTGAGATCCTAGGACAAATATTTCTGAATATTTCTGAACCAGACACTTAATGACCATAGTTACATACAGAGAAATCAGTTACCAATACAAAGATTTTAACGTGCAGTAGCACAAGCAAAAAAGTAGGAAAACAGGTATGAATGTATTTATTCTACATAACTGAGCAAATTCATTCAAGTATGACAGATCACCCAGAGGTAAAGGAGGAAATGATTTATCAAAACATGTATAAAATGACTATTAAAATACTTAATATCAAGAGGAGTCAAGATGGTGGAGTAGTATGGGGACTCTGAGATTGCCTCATCCCTGAAACACAGCTAGATCACCATCAACCATTTTGACATCCAGGAAATTGATCTGAGGATTAACACAACAAACTGCATAATTTGAGTGAGAGAACTTGGTAGATGGAGAAATTCACCCCAAAAGAAATAACAGGGGGAACCTGGGTGGCTCAGTTGGTTAAGTGTCTGACTCGGTTTCAGTTTAGGTCATGATCTAATGGTTGGTGAGTTTGAGCCCCGCATCTGGCTCTGTGCTGACAGCACAGAGTCTGCCGGGACTCTTTCTCTCTCTCCCTCTCCCTCCCTCTCTCTCTCTCTCTCTGCCCCTGCTCTCCTCTCTCTGTCTTTCAATAAAATAAACTTAAAAAAAGAAATAAAGAACAGGAAGAAAAGATGGTTAAGGATTTAATCAACACAGATATAAGTGAGATGTCTAAATTAGAATTTAAAAACACGGTTATAAGAATACTAGCTGGGGTTGAAAAAAGCATATAACACACCAGAGAATCCCTTTCTGCAGAGATAAAAGAGCTAAAATCTAGTCAGGCCAAAATTTAAAATGCTATAACCAAGATGCAATCTCGAATGGATGCCATGATGGTGAGGATGGAAAAAGCAGAGAAGTGAATCAGTGATATAGAAGATAAAATTATAGAAAATAATGAAGCTGAAAAAGTAGAGGGAAGTAAGGCAGAAAATCACAATACAAGGCTTAGAGAACTCAGCAACTCATAAAAAGGAATAATATTCATATCATAGGAGTCCTAGAAGATGAAGAGAGAGACAGAGGTGCAGAAAGTTTACATGAGCAAATTATAGCTGAAAACTTCCTTAATCTGGGGAAGGACACAGACATCAAAATCCAAGAAGCACAGAGAACTCCCATTAGATTAAACAAAAACCAATCATCACCAAGGCATATAATAGCCAACTTCACAAAATACACAAAGAAGGAAAAAATCATGAAAGCAGCAAGGAAAAATAAGCCCTAAACCTACAAGGGAAGACAGATCAGTTTTGCAGCAAATTTGTCCACAGAAACTTGGAAGGCCTGAAAGGAGGGGCAGGATATATTCAATGTACTGAATGGGGAAAATACACACACACACACACACACACACACACACACACACACAATGGAATATTACTCGGTGATCAAAAAGAATGAAATTTTGCTGGGGCGCCTGGGTGGCGCAGTCGGTTAAGCGTCTGACTTCAGCCAGGTCACGATCTCGCGGTCTGTGAGTTCAAGCCCCGCGTCGGGCTCTGGGCTGATGGCTCAGAGCCTGGAGCCTGTTTCCGATTCTGTGTCTCCCTCTCTCTCTGCCCCTCGCCCGTTCATGCTCTGTCTCTCTCTGTCCCAAAAATAAATAAACGTTG
>NW_024419371.1:54047-78286 GCF_014898765.1 Herpailurus yagouaroundi
CCCGTTCATGCTCTGTCTCTCTCTGTCCCAAAAATAAATAAACGTTGAAAAAAAAAAAAAGAATGAAATTTTGCCATTTGCAACAACGTGGATGGAACTAAAGTGCATTAGGCTAAGTGAAATAAGTCAGTCATAGAAAAACAAATATCATATGATTTCACTCATATGTGGAATTTAAGAAACATAACAGGTGAACACAGGGGAAGGGAATAAGGTAAAAACAGAGAGGGAGGCAAACCATAAGAGACTTTAATACAGAAAACAAACTGGGGGTTACTGGAGGGGAGGTGGGTGTGGGGATGAGCTAAATGGGTGATGGACATTAAGGAGTGAACTTGTTGGTATGAGCCCTGGGTGTTATATGTAAGTGATGAATCACTGGGTTCTATTCCTGAAACCAATACTACACTGTATGTTAACTAAGTTGAATTAAATACATAAATTTAAAATAAAGGAAAATAAAAATAAATAAATATTGCAAATTAAAAAAAAATAGGGTCATTCCTGCTAGAGTGTCAGTGTGTGGGACTTGGTGTAAGCAGTTTAGGCAGCCAGTGTTGGCAGTCTGCTGCTTACTGCAAGTGGCTCTGTGTTGATGCTGAGTTGTCGGGGAGGGAAATGGCAGCAGCTTACTCCTTTGTGACTGAAGATGTGTCTCCCTGAATGCTGCCTGTCATGGAAGCACTACAAGAAGAGTGAATAACCTCCCCCACTGAGTGACTCTCGAGTTTTTTCAGAAAGCTGTTTCCACACAGTCTGCCTCTGGGTTGTTTGCCTGCCTTCTCTCCAGGAGCAGTACAGTGTCCTCCAAGCTCTATTCCAACTAAGCCTGCTGACTTTTAAAACTCCAGGATTGGAGGGGCGCCTGGGTGGCTCAGTTGGTTAAGTGTCTGACTTTGGTTCAGGTCATTATGTCACCACTCGTGGGTTTGAGCTTGTCAAGCTCCGTGCTGACAGCTCAGAGCCTGGAGCCTGATTTGGACTCTATGTCTCCCTCTCTCTCTGCCCTTCCCTTGCTCTCTCTCAAAAAAATAAACATCAAAAAAAATATTTAAACTCCAGGATTGGGATGTGGTGTGGGCTAGGGTTTATGCTGGTCTTCTGGGGAGGGGCCCACTGTGCTAGGACTGAGACAAGTTTGACTGAGAAGGACAGTCTTGCCAGAGCACTGGGGTGGGGTGAGACTTGGTGTAAAGCAAGTTAGGCAGCCAGTGTTGGCACTGCCTTGCTTCCAGCAGTTACCTCGGTGTTTAAGCTGAGGAGCAGAGTCAGGAAATGGCTCCAGCTGGCTCCCTTGTCCTCAGAGAGTTATCTCTGTGAATGCTACCTTTCAGGGACACACTCTAAGAGGAGTCAATAATCTCCCCACTGTGTGCCCCAGGAATTCTTCAGATTGTCCACACAGTCTGCGCTGTGTTGTTTGCCTGCCTTCTCTCCAGGAGTAGGGCAGTGCCCTAAGGGCTCTATCTCAACCGAGCTTGCTGACTTTTAAAATTCCAGGCTTTAAGCATCCCTTCTCATTTTCTCAGTTAGTGGCTTTGGGGAAATGTTCTCCTTGTGTGTTCCTCTGTGTGCTCCTCTCTCTCTCTCTTAGCTTTCTCCATGACCATGGCTCCCTCCCCCTCTGCAGCACCCACCATCCCTGTCTCCCCTAAACCATGTCTCTTTACTTCCTACCTTCTTTGATGTGGCTTCTTCTCTCCCTTTAGTTGTAGAGTTTGTTCTCTCAGTCTTCAGGTTGATTTCTGGGGTATTTAGGATAATTTGACAGTTATCTATTTGATTCCAGGGACCAGATGAGCCTAGGGTCCCACTACTCCACTGCCATCATGTATCCTAGGCAATATCCTTGTAATGTCTTTATCTGGCTTTGGGTTCAGGATAATGTTGGCCACATAGAATGAGTGTGGATGTGTACCCAACTCTTTAAATTTTTGGCAGGGTTTTAGAAGCATTGGCATTAACACTTCTTTAAGCATTTGGTAGATTTCAGGTTTGGGACATTCCTTGGGGGGGTATTTTTTATTTCTAATTCAATCTCCTAACTCATTTATTGGTGTGTTCATAATTTCTATTTATTTATGACTTATTCTTGTTAGAGTGTATGTTATGAGGAATTTATCCACTTGTTCTAGGTTATCCAGTTTGTTGGAATATAAATGTTCATAATATTCTCTTAAGATCCTTTGTATTTCTGTTGCATCCAATGTAGTGTTACCTCTTTTGTTTCTAATTTTATAGCAGTCTTTTTTTCTTTTTAGTTAGTCTAGCCCAAGATTTATCAAGTTATTTTTTCAAAAAGCCAACTTTTAGTTTCATTGATATTTTCTGTTGTTTTTTAGTCTCTATTATATTCATTCTGCTCTATTCTTTATTATGTCCTTCCTTCTGGTAACTTTGGGCTTAGTTAACTCTACTTTTTCTGATTGCTTAAGATGTAAAGTTAGGCTTTTTATTTTAGGTCTTTCTTCTAAATCTTGTGTTCATGGACTGGAAGAGTTAATATTGTTATGAGAAGGAAAGCTGGTAAAAAAAAAAAAAAAAGCAGATAAAAAGGGGCAGCCATATGTCCGAGGCCAGATACTCTCCTTGCATGTTTTTGGCTTCTGCAATCTGCTTGCCTCTTGTATCAGCTTGCAGTCAGGAACCAGAAGCTTGACTGTACTAGCCCCGCCCATCCCGGGAGCATATGTGTATAAAAGACCAGTAAAACCTGATCCAGATGCTCAGCCTTTGGAGGTGACTCCACTGGGCCAGCACTGGTGCGAAATAAAGTCTTTTCTGATTCCCCAGTGCGATTCTTTTCTGAATCTCCAAGGCATTCGCTTATCGCTTCCTGGGAGCCAGTATTTGCAGTAACATTTTGGTGCATTGGCCGGGAAGATGATAGCCCGTCTGGCCCATTGCGCCACAGTTGTCGAGAACCAGCGGAGGCACCACCATTTCGGTCCTGGAGACGGGAAGGAAGGTGCACCACCAGTGGTTTTCACTGAACCCTGACCCTTGCCAGGCCCAATAATAACCAGCTGCCAGTTGCGTTCTAACGGACCCTGGGGGGAGTCAGAAAATTCTGCCAGGATGGGACCCAAGACTGAGTTAAGGCCCACCCTAGAGGCAGAAGGGGAGTTTGGTCACCTCCTGGGCGACAGTCACAACATAGAACAGGGAAGTCCTGGGTGGAAGTCTGCAAACTGTCTGAATATGTGTGTGAGTGCCCAAGCACCACGGTTTTGGCTATGTAGCCTGAGTGGGTCTTACCCTGCGATTCCATGAGGACCTTATATGGCTCAAGGCAGAGTCAGGTCCACAGAGGCCTGATCTGAGTCAGGGGTTTATACTGACCTCCCAATGCTAAGAGCAATCTAAGTCCCCGCAAGGGGAGCAGCCAAGCAGATGAAGCGACCTCTGCCTTCCTGTTTGTCTTGTGACACCGTACATTGGAAGGGATCCATCTAGGATACCAGGATGGAGAGACAGTCCTCAAAACAAACTGTTTTGGAGTCTATGATTAAGAATTTTAAAAAGGGATTTTCAGGTGACTATGGGGTCAAATTAACCCCCCGGAAATTATGCACCCTCTGTGAATTAGAATGGGCTACGTTCAGTGTAGGCTGGCCCCCTGAGGGCACACTAGATGTCCTTACAGTCCGAGCTGTTTATCAAATAGTGGAGATCCTGGCCACCTGAATCAATTCCCATACATCAATCAGTGGATGGAAATGGCCCAAGTCAAGTCTCCTTGGGTCAGGTTCTGCATTAATAGTAAGGAACAGTGTAGGATCTTAGTGACACCAGCCGAGAAGAAGAACTCTCAGCAGAAAAAAACCACCTTCTATCCTCCAAGAAAATTCAGAAGTCCTTCCATTTCCACCACTGTATGCCCCCAGCACCCCACCAATTGAAGGAGGGAAACCTTGCCTGCCTGACAGTCCACCCCTGATGGTCTTGCCTCTGCCAGCAGCCAGTCTGCCCCAACCAGGAACACCTGAACTGGTAGGAATATACCTTAAGTCCATGGCTCAAGGGCCAAGGCCCCCAATGACAATGCAGATGCCATTTTGGGAGACTAGGGTCCCCAGAGTATAGGTCCCGATGGGACCCAACAAGAGGGGGGACTGGTTTTCTACTATCAACCGTTCTCCACTACTGACCTCCTCAACTGGAAGCACCACACACTGCTCTACTGAGAAGCCACAGGCAATGATAGATCTCCTAGAATCCATAATCCAGACTCACTACCCTGCCTGGATCAACTGTAAGCAGCTTCTGCTTCCCCTTTTCAACACAGAAGAGCACTGACGAATCATCACTGAAGCCAGAAAATGGCTCTAGACTCAGTCACCAGATGGACAACTAGATGTTGAGGCTTGGATACTGGATATGCCTGAAAAGGAGCCCCACTGGGACCCCAACACTAAAGTGAGAAGGGCCAGATTAGAAAGATACCAACTCGCCTTCCTCCCAGGGGTTAAAGCAGGGACCAAAAAGCCCACCAACGTGGCAAAGGTACCTGAGGTCTACAAAGGCCAGAAGAGAGTCCAGCTGCCTTCTATGAAAGATTATGTGAAGCTTTCAGAGTTTACACTCCATTGGACCCAGAAGCCCCCCCAAAACTAGCACATGGTCAATTCTGCCTTCGTGGGACAGGCCCAAGGTGACATTAGACAGAAGCTCCAAAAATTGGAAGGATTCACTGGAAAGAACACCACTGAACTATTTGAAATTGCCAACAAGGTTTTTGTAAATTGGGATCCCACTGCCAGAAAGGAGGCAGACTGAAGAATGAAACAAAAGGCAGCTCTTCCGACTGAGGCCTTGGGGCAACCACTCTCTCCAGGAAGGGCCCCCACAGAAACCATGAGGGGTTCAAGAACAGAGAAGGGCACCACTGGGACGGGATCAATGTGTCTGGTGCAAAGAATTTGGACACTGGAAAAATGAATGGCCCAACCATCAAAAAGGGAAACCTAACACTTCCATTGCACCCAGCTGCTACCAACCAGAACCACTTGAGACTTACCTGATCAGACTGGCAGGAGTGGGTTCTGATTAGGAAAGACCCAGCTCTATCCAAGTAGGCCCCCATGAGCCCATGGTCAAAATGAAGGTAGGGGGCCAGACAATAGACTTCATGGTTGATACTGGGGCCAAACACTGTGGTGACACACAAGGTGCACCTCTGTCGGCTTGAGAAGTCACCATGATAGGAGCCACTGGGATGCAAACCTGAAAGCCATTTTGCAGTCCACGACAATGCCAGCTGGGGTGGGGGTCACCAAATAGTTCATGAATTCCTGTATCTTCCCAACTGCCCGGTCTCACTGTTAGGTAGAGACCTACTAGCTAAGTTGGGTGTAGAAATAGATTTCACCTAGGGTGGACTGATGCAATTGAATGTAAACGAAAAAGCCCAACCCATGATTTTGTCCCTGACGATTCCATGGGAAGAGGAATGGAGATTATATACTTCCCCTCCCAGTGAGCCAACGGTGGTCCCTGAGCTATAAGCTGAATTCCCTTCAGTTTGGGTATAAGTAAACTCCCCTAGCTTGGCAAAAAACCACCCCCCCCAATATTAATTGACCTAAAGCCTGGGGCCCAACCTGCCAAAATACACCAATATATGGTCCCACAGGAGGCATGCCTGCGGACCCAGACACACTTGGGCAGGCTACTCAAATAAGGACTTCCAAACAATGCCAGCCCTCATGGAATACTCCCCTACTGCATGTGAAAAAACCTGGGACAAATGATTACTGCCCTTTACATGACCTAAGAGCCATCAGTGAAACAGTTGTCACAATGCATTCAGTGTTGTCTAACCCATACACTCTACTAGGACTCATAGCCTCTGAAGCAGGATGGTTAATATGTCTAGATTTAAAGGATGTCTTTTTCTGTCTCCAGCTAGCACCTAAGAGTCAACCCCTATTTGCCTTTGAATGGGAAAACCTACATGGGGGCAAAGGAGCAATTCACTTGCACTAGCCTGCCACAAGGATTCAAAAATTCACCAACATTCTTCAGTGGGGCACTGACATCTGACTTAACCAGATTTCTGAGATGGGACTTATGATGTGCTCTCCTCCAATATGTGGACGATCTTCTGCTAGCCAATCCCACGCGGACCCAGTGCTGAGAGAGAACCAGGGCCCTACTCAGGCTACTAGCAGAGGTGGGATACCGGGTGTCAAAGTAAAAGGCACAGATTTGCCAATAGGAAGTTAAATATTTGGGCTTCAAAAGTACCCAAGGCAAATGGATGCTGAGAGCCAAAAGGAAATGGGCAGTCTGTGCCATTCCGATTCCCACTACCAGATGGCAGGCCCAAGAGTTCCTGGGAGCAGCATGATTCTGTCGGATATGGTCCCCAGGGTTCTCAGAGTTGGCCAGGCCTCTATAAGAGGCACTAAAGGGGGAAGAAAAGGCACCCCTTTTCTGGGGCCCTAATCAAGAAAAGGCATTCAAGACCATAAAAACAAAACTCACAGAGGCACCGGCCTTGGGACTCCCAGAGGTATCATGAGATTTCAACCTGTTCACACATGAAAGGAATGGGGTGGCCCTGGGGGTTCTCACCCAGTGATTTGGACCTTGGCAAAGACCGGTGGCATACCTTTCAAAGCAGACTGACTCAGTTGTGGCAGGATGGCCACCCTGTCTGAGGGCCCTGGCAGCCACCACACTTTTAATCAAGGAAGCAGACAAACTCCCATTGGGGCAAAACCTAGGTGTTAAGCTTCCTCATTCTGTTATTGCCTTGATGGATGCCAGAGGGAAACACTGGCTAACTCATGCTCAAATGACACAATATCAGGGACTGCTATGTGAGAACCCATGAATAATATTGGAAGCCATAAAAACTCTAAATCCTGCCACTTCCTTGCCCGCAGTGGCAAGGCCCCCACAACGTGATTGTCTAGAGGTACTTGAAGTCTATTCTAGCCCAAGCCGACCTGTCAGACACTCCCTTACAAAATCCTGACCTCATCCTGTACACCGACAGCAATAGCTTCATGAACGAAGGCAAAAGCCATGCTGGTTATTCAGTAGTCTCAGATTTTGAGGTCATAGAAGCAAATGCCCTTCCACAAGGATGGTCAGCCCAAAGATCAGAACTGTGGGCCCTAATAAGAGCACTGGAACTTAGTAAAGACAAACAGGCCAACATATACACAGACTCAGGCTGTGCCTTTGCCACTCTACATGTACATGGGGCTCTATGCAAGGAGAGAGGACTTTTGATAGCAGGAGGAAAAGAAATAAAAAATTAGGAAGAAATCCTAAAACTATCAAGGGCAGTGTGGAAACTGAGGGAAGTAGCAGACACCCACTGCAAAGGATACCAAAGAAGAAAAGACTCAGTGTTGCTGTTATTAAACATGGTATTGGAAGTCTTAGCCTCTGCAATCAGACAACACAAAGAAATGAAAGGCATCAAAATTGGCCAGGAAGAGGTCAAACTTACACTCTTCGCAGATGACATGATACTCTATATGGAAAACCCAAAAGATTCCACCAAAAAATTGATAGAATTGATTCATGAATTCAGCAAAGTTGCAGGATATAAAATCAACTCACAGAAATTGGTTGCATTCCTATACACCAACAATGAAGCAACAGAAAGGGAAATCAAGGAATTGGTCCCATTTACAGTCGCACCAAAAACCATAAAATACCTAGGAATAATTCTAACCAAAGAGGTGAAAAATCTATACACTGAAAACTATAGAAAGCTTATGAAAGAAATTGAAGAAGATGCAAAAAAAATGGAAAAAGATTCCATGCTTCTGGATAGGAAGAACAAATATTGTTAAAATGTCAATATTACCCAAAACAATCTACATATTCAATGCAATCCCTATCAAAATAACACCAGCATTCTTCACAGAGCTAGAACAAATAATCCTAAAATTTGTATGGAACCAGAAAAGACCCCGAATAGCCAAAGCGATCTTGATAAAGAAAACCAAAGCGGGAGGCATCACAATCCCAGACCTCAAACTATACTACAAAGCTGTAACCATCAAGACAGTATGGAATTGGCACAAGAACGGGCACTCAGATCAATGGAACAAAATAGAGGACACAGAAATGGACCCACAAACGTATGGCCAACTAATCTTTGACAAAGCAGGAAAGAATATCCAATGGAATAAAGACAGTCTCTTCAGCAAGTGGTGTTGGGAAAACTGGACAGCAACATGCAGAAAAATGAACCTGGACCACTTTCTTACACCATACACAAAAATGAACTCAAAATGGATGAAAGACCTCAATTAAGACAGGAAGCCATCAAAATCCTCGAGGAGAAAGCAGGCAAAAACCTCTTTGATCTTGCCTGCAGCAACTTCTTAACTCAACACGTCTCTGGAGGCAAGGGAAACAAAAGCAAAAATGAACTACTGGGACCTCATCAAAATAAAAAGCTTCTACACAACGAAGGAAACAATCAGCAAAACTAAAAGGCAACCGACAGAATGGGAGAAGACATTTGCAAATGACATATCAGATAAAGGGTTAGTATACAAAATCTATAAAGAACTTCTCAAACTCAACACCCAGAAAACAAAGAATCCAGTGAAGAAATGGGCAAAAGACATGAATAGACACTCCTCCAAAGAAGACATCCAGATGGCCAACCGACACATGAACAAATGCTCAACATCACTCATCATTAGGGAAATACAAATCAAAACCACAATGAGATACCACCTTACACCTGTCAGAATGGCTAATATTAACAACTCAGGCAACAACAGATGTTGGCGAGGATGGGGAGAAAGAGGATCTCTTTTGCATTGTTGGTGGGAATGCAAGCTGGTGCAGCCATTCTGGAAAACAGTATGGGGGGTTCTCAAAAAACTAAAAATAGAACAACCCTATGACCCAGCAATTGCACTACTAGGCATTATCCACGGGATACAGGTGTGCTGTTTTGAAGGGACACATGCACCCCCATGTTTATAGCAGCACTATCAACAATAGCCAAAGTATGGAAAGAGCCCAAATGTCCATCTATGGATGAATGGGTAAAGATGTGATATATATATATATATATATATATATATATAGAGAGAGAGAGAGAGAGAGAGAGAGAGAGTATTACTTGGCAATCAAAAAGAATGAAATCTTGCCATTTGCAACTACGTGGATGGAACTGGAGGGTATTATGCTAAGTGAAATTAGTCAGAGAAAGACAAAAATCATATGACTTCACTCATATGAGGACTTTATGCGACAAAACAGATGAACATCAAGGAAGGGAAACAAAAATAATATAAAAACAGGGAGGGGCACAAAACAGAAGAGGCTCATAAATATGGAGAACAAGTTGAGGGTTGCTGGAGGGGTTGTGAGACAGGGAATGGGCTAAATTTGTAAGGGGCACTAAGGAATCTACTCCTGAAATCATTTTTGCACTATATGCTAACTGATTTGGATGTAAATTTTAAAAAATAAAAAATAAAATTAAGAGAAAAGGAAAGAAAAGACTCAGTGTCAGAAGGGCTGACACCACAGCTAAACAAGCATCAGGAAAACAGACAACACCCTCAAAAATCATGCTGGCCCCAGAACTATCAACTTCCCCAAGGTACACAATCCAAGAAACAAAATGTACACAACAGGAAAAAGGAAGCCAGACAATAGAAGGATGGTGGGTACTTCCAGACCAAAGAGTCTATATACCACAGCAGCTAGCCCACCAGGTGGTTCTTCAACAGCAGGAGCTCACCTACTTGGGAAAAACCACCCTGGAAAACTTATTGAGGCTTTACTATCTAATTGCTTGACATCCATCTTTCTGTGCCTCGGTCTCTCAATGCTGCCTCCTCTGTCCTCAAAATAATGCCAAGCAAGCTCCCACTGGGCCCATGGGTATCCAATGCTGTGGACAGGCACCCTTCGAGGATTTAGAGGTGGACTTTACTGAAATAATACCCAATGGAGGATACAAATTTCTTTTGGTATTCATCTGCACATTTTCAGGTTGGGTTGAGACCTACCCACATGCAAAATAAGGCATGAGAAGGCAAAAGAAGTAACCAAGGCCTTTCTAAGGGATATCATTCCCAGATATGGAATGCCATTAACTATAGGCTCAGACAATGGCCTGGCTTTTGTGGCCAAGGTGGTGAACAAGTAGCCAAAACCCTAGGTATCCAATGGAACTTACACACAGCCTACTGGCCCCAAAGTTCAGGGAAAGTGGAACGTATGAACTGGACCCTTAAATCAGCCATGGCAAAACTATGTCAGGAAATAGTATATTCAGGCCGAATATACTACCCCTAGCTCTTCTCTGAATATGCTGTACACCTCGGGAAAAACTAGGATTCTCCCCATTCAAGATCCTATACAGAAGGCCCCTCCACTAGTCAAATTCAAGTGGGACTTTACAGAGCTAGGGAATTTAGAAATACAAAAACAAGTACAAGGATTAGGAAAAACCATATTTGAGATACATAGGTGGGTAAATAACAGGATACCTATTTCTCTAGGAATAACTGTACACCCTCACAAACCTGGGGATTAGGTTTTGAGTAAAGATTGGAAAAGGGTGGACTCCGGGATGGCTCAGTTGGTTAAGCATCTGACTTCGGCTCAGGTCATGATCTCATGGTCCGTGAGTTTGAGCCCCGCGTTGGGCTCTGTGCTGATAGGTCACAGCCTGGAGCTGGCTTTGGATTCTGTGTCTCCCTCTCTCTCTGTCCCTCCCCCCTCATGTTATGTCTCTCTCTGTCTCAAAAATAAATAATTTTTAAAAAGACTGGAAAAACGGAACCACTCAAACCTATGTGGAAGGGACGCTATTTAGTTGTACTAACCACGCCCTCAGCTCTCAAGGTTGCAGGACTAACCGTCTGGATCCACCATTCTCGAGTAAAGGCAGCCCACCTCTCACCTGACAACCACTTGGAATGGAAAGTGACTGCTGACCAGAATAATCCTTTACAGATCATCCTTAAGAAGATAGCAGATGATAAGTGGCCTGTAGCCAACACCTGAGAACTCTCTGTAATTAGAAGCTTGAGGAAATCACCAAGCAATTTAAATGAACTATAACAAATCATTCTTTCTCAAATTTCATTGTCATCCCCTACCAATTTCTCTTTCCATATTTGTTGCTATACTCCTTGCTATAGGGCTTACCCAAGTTACTCCCACAGACTGGCACCTCAGTCACAAACCCTTGTTAGTCTTCCTCTGCTTATTAGTGTCAGGATGCCTTATTCTCCTTAGATGTATATAATCTGAGTTGTGATTGATGTCCTTCTGTGCATGTTTGTTCTCTGCCTTCCTAACAGTCTCCTACCCCAGCTGGACGAATCCCGGTATTAAACCTTGCCTCCTTACTTACACCTTCCTGTTAGCCATTTGCCTCCTTATACTCCTTGCATGATTGCTGTCCCCAACCTGGAATAAGAAATTGTCAGGAACCTACCCCAACAAAATGAAATTTCTCCTACAGTTGATGCTGAGTTTTCTCACAAGAAGTGATGCCCCTCCTCAATGTAACGATGGCTGTTTCAAGACCTGTCACATGAGCTCCTCCGTTTCCCCTGCCCTGAATCACCTAAAACAACTCTCATGACAGGGAACTACACATCAGGCCTTCACCACATATACATATCGACATGCAAAATGTTATCAATCTACCTCACTCTGTTCCAAGGATGGAAAAACTTATTGGCAAGGAAGAATTAAAACAAGACAACTTTAGCGGGGAACATCACGTCATGGAACCCCAGACAAATATGCCTGCTGGGCACAACAAACCCACTTTGGATTGTCTGATGGAGAAGGAGTCCAAGACCAAGCCTGTAAGGAGCAACCCAAGAGGAGGCACAAAATTCCATAAAACAGACTTCTGGAAGTCTTCCCAGAAGAACCAAACTTCCAAAAATCAGATACAATGGTCCTTATGACTTTAACTCCCACTTATACCAGATTCTAAATTCAACCCATTGCCTTTTCAACTCCTCTAACCCTAAGTTAGCCAAGAACTGTTGGCTTTGTCTCTCTCTAATCCCCTTATATTATGAGGCCACCCTAGTCCCAGATAATATAACCAATATGGCTATCCCCCACAACATATCAACAGATAACACAACTGTCACAATAGGGCCCGTGGTTACTGATATAAAATTAATAGGGAAGTCCTCCTTATGTTTTAAAGACCAGCAGGGAACAACCCCCGAAGGTAACTTAACTAACAACGAATCTAATCAAACTGAGATATACAATCAAACAGGTAGAAACCAAGAGTCACCCTTGTGCCTTCCACCTGCAGGAATATTCGTTGTTTGTGGAACTGATGCATATTTGTGCCTGCCTGCTAACTGAAAGAGAATTTGCACCTTTGCATTTCTAACCCCCCAAATAAATATTTCCCAACAACCAATCTCTTACAGTTCCCTTGGCTGCACATACCTGGTCTAAACGAGCTATCCAAGTATACCTCTACCAATTGGGTTGGTAATCACTGCCAGAGTAAGTACTGGAGTTGGGAGAGTAGCCTCATCTATTTCCTTTTACCAAAAACTATCTCAAGATCTGACAGATGACATAGACCAAGTTGCAAACTCCCTAGTAACCCTACAAGACCAGGTAGACTCTTTAGCAGCAGTAGTATTGCAAAATAGAAGAGGGTTAGACCTGTTAACTGCTGAGAAGGGGGGAATATGTCTCTTCCTAAATGAGGAATACTGCTTCTATGTTAACCAATCAGGGGTAGTTAGAGATATGGCCCAACAACTAAAGGAATGGATCAAGAAACAGAGGCAAGAATTAGCAGACTCATGGAACTCTTGGAGTAACATATGTAATTGGGTATCCTGGCTCCTCCCTTTAGCTGGTCCTCTCCTAATGCTTTTCATAGTCCTCCTGTTTGGTCCTTGTATTCTTGATATGCTAACCAAATTTGTCTCCTCTCACCTAGAAGCTATAAAACTCCTTATGATGCTCCAGTTGGACCATTCTAGTTGTTGCTACTCTCCTTAGGATGGAGAAGAACCCTAGCTGTCACATTTCTCTCTTCCATGTCTCTGTCCAGCAGGAAGAAGCCAGAATGGTCTTTGCCCCTCCTCCCATGGCAGTAAAGGGTTTCCTGCCCCCACAAACTGATTTTCTCTAGGTCTACTAAAGCATCTTGAAAATCAAGAGTGGGGAATGAGAAGGAAAGCTGGTAAAAAAAAAAAAGGCAGATAAAAAGGGACAGCCAGATGTCCGAGGCCAGATACTACCCTTGCATGTTTTTGGCTTCTGCAATCTTGCTTGCTTCTTGTATCAGCCTGCAGTCAGGAACCAGAAGCTTGACTGTACTAGCCCCACCCATCCCAGAAGCACATATGTATAAAAGAGCACTAAAACCCCATCCAGATGTTCATCCTTTGGAGCTGAGTCTGCTGGGCCAGCACCGGTGCAAAATAAAGACTTTTCTGATTCGCAGAATGCGTGTCTCTTGTCCCTTCCTGGGTGCTGAGTATTTGCTGTAACAGTTAAAATGTCCTTATAGCACAAAGCCATTTATATATTGAATGCAATCCCTATCAAAATCCTAATACCATTTTTTTTACAGAAGTAGAGATACCTAGATTCATATGGAAGTACAGGAGACCCTACATAGAGTCTTGTGAAAGAACAAAGCTGGAGGCATTACAGTATGTTACAAAACATATTACAAAGTACTTTACAAAGCTATAGTAATCTAAACAGTATAGTGAACCATAAAAGCAGGAAAAAACCAATGAAACAGAATTGAGAGCCCTGAGATTATCCAAGCATATGTGAACAACTGGTCTTCAACAAGGGTGCAAGAACTCATTGCAAAAAGGAGAGTCTCTTCAAGAAACAGTGCTGGGAAAACTGGGTATCCACATGCAAAAGAAGGAAATTAGATCCCTATCTTATGCCATACATAAAAATAAACTTAAAATTTATTTTAATTGGTTAAGTTTAGAGATTTAAACATTTTAAGTTGTGAAACTGGAAAACTCCTCAAATAAAACATAGGAAGAAAATTTCTTGACATGGTTCTTGGCAATTATTTCTTGGATTTGACACCAAAAGATAGGCAGAAAAATAAAAAATAGACAAGTGGGACTACATAGAAGCTTACGTACAGCAAAGGAAACAATAAACATAGTAAAAAGCGTCATAACAGAATGGAAGAAAATATTGGCAAACCATCTATCTGATAAGGGTTAATAACTAAATTATGTAGGAATCTCCTACAACTCAATAGCAGAAAACCAAATATCCCAATGAAAAAGAAATGTGCAAGGGATCTAAATAGACATTTTTCCAAAAAAGACATGCGAATGTCCACCAGGTATAAGAAAAAATGTTCAACACTACGAATGATCAGAAAATTGCCGATCAAAACCACAATGAGATGTCACCTCACACCTGTTTGGATGTCTTTTCCAAAAATAGAAAATGGTTAACAAGTGAGGATATGGAGATATTGGAGCCTGTATACACTTTTGGTTGGACTATAGAATGGTGTGGCCACCATGGAAAATAGTGGGGAGTTCCCACAAAAATTAAATACAGAACTAATATATCAATCCCACTTCTAGTATATTTTCAAAACAATTGAAATAAAAGTCCCAAAGGTAAACCAGAAATCCCATGTTTATTGCAGTATTATTCACAATAACCAAGATATAGATATAACCCAAATGTCTATCAACAGATTTTTGGATTAAAAAAATGTGGTATACACATACAATGGAATATTTTCCAGCATGAAAATAAGAGGAAATCCTGCCATTAGTGACAACATGAACAAACCTGGAGACCATAATTCTAAGTGAAATATGCCAATCACACAAAGATAAACAATATAATATTCCACTTATATGAGCTATTGAAAATAATCAAACTCATAGAAAGAAGTGGAGATAGAATTGTGGTTACCAAAGGCTAAGGAAGGGGGAAATGGAGAATTGTTTTTCAATTAGCATAAAATTTCTGTTATGTAAGATGAATAATATCTACAGATCTTATTGTACAACAAAGCGCCTATAGTTTAAAACGTGATGTTGTGGACTTAAAAATGTGTCAAGGTATAGTTATCATGATAAGTGTTCTTACAAAGAAAATACAAGCAAAAACAAAAGAACACAAGGAAATTCTTTTAGGTGATTGATATGTTTACTGCCTTGGCTATGGTGATGGTATCATGCATATGTGTTATGTGGAAACTCTTCTAGATGCACATAATAAATATATGCAATTTTAAAATATCAATTATACCTCAATAAACCTGAAAAGAAAGGGAAAAGAATATCTGTCAACCATAAAAAGTTGATAATTGAGAAGCTTGTTTGTTCATGCAGGGTAGTTGATCATATGAAAATAAAATACAATAAATGAAATGAAAGGAAAGTGTCTCCCCTTTGATAATCAAAAAGCAAAACAAAGAAACAAAGAAAAACAAAATATTGGTCCCTGGTGTAGTTTTTACCTAGGACTTTTAGGTCCCATGTGTACTTTTCATTATAGGCATCATTTTTGCTTAGAATTATCTTGTTACTAACTTGTAAACACTACCTAGGTTAGAGGAAATAAAGGTGTCTTTGTCAACATTTGCCTGCTAAGGAAGTCAGATGAGCTTGCCTGAGGAAGTGCCACAAAACTCAGAACTGAAGGGAAAGAAGTTAAGCAGTGTGGGGGAAAGAGTTATCTAGGCAGATGCAACAGTGTAACTGCCATTAGGAAGTGTATCTCATAACTCTGCCTGTAGGGAATGTAATTGTCTGAGGGCACCAGCTGTTGCATTCAGAGATCCATCTCCACATTTTTGCTAGATCACATTTCCCACAAGCTGATCTCAGCCACGACTTGAGTGTGGCAGAGAGATAGTAAGGCAGGATTGTTCCTGGGAGGTGGGGGACTTAGCTTTCTATTTGCCCCATCTGTCTTTTGTTCCTTTTTTTCCCTTTCTTGTGCTTTTGTTTATTTTTAATGTTTATTTATTTATTTTGAGAAAGAGAGAGAGCAAGCCTGGGAGGGGCAGAGAGAGAGAGGGAGAGAGACAATCCCAAGCAGACTCTGCGCTGTCAGTGCAGAGCCTGATGTGGGGCTCTAACTCACAAACCGTGATATCAGACTTGAGCCAAAACCAAGAATCAGACACTTAACCAACTGAGCCACTCAGGTATCCCAGCTTTCTTCTGTTTTTAAAAAAAAAATTTATTATAATTCCACGTTATTTCCTTTGTTAGTTTATTAGCTATAATTTGGTTTTGTTATATACTTGGTTGCTTTTGGGTTTGAAATATACATCTTTATTTTATTACAATCTACCTTTAAGTGATGTTGCACAGCTTAATTTATAGTATGGGAACCTTAGAATGGTATACTAACTACTCTATTTCTCTCCTACCAAACATTGCATTATTTTTAGAATACATTTTACTTTTACATATACCAAAAACTCAACTCTGTACTGTTATTATTTTTATATAAACTGTTATATTTTTTAAGTATTTAAAGAATGTGAAAAATTTTACACCTTTACCCATGTAGCTATTCTTTCCATTTCTCTTTCTTATTTTACATAGGCTCATATTTCCACTTTGTATCATTTTCCTACTACTGAAGGACATGCATTAAATTTTTTTTTTAATTTTTAATGCTTAGTTTTTTGGAGACAGAGAGAGAGACAGAGTATGAGCAGGGGAGGGGCAGAGAGAGAGGGAGACACAGAATCCAAAGCAGACTCCAGGCTCTAAGCTGTCAGCACAGAGCCCGATGCGGGGCTTGAACTCAGGAATGGTGAGATCATGACCTTAGCCAAAGTTGGACACTTAACCGACTGAACCACCCAGGTGCCCTTAAATTTTCTCTTAATGCAGTCTGCTAATGTTGAATTCTATTTGCTTTTGTATTCCTGAAAAAGTGTCGTTTTGCATTGATTTTGAAAGATATTTTTATTAAGTATATAGAATTCTAGGCTGACAGATATTTTATCTGAGTACAGTAAAGATGTTGCTGCACTGTAATCACTTGCATTGTTTCCAAGGAAAAGAATTCCCTTCTCTGTAATTGACAAATTTTGTTCCTGTGGCTACTTTTAAGTTTTCCTATTTATCACCGGTTTTGAACAATGTGACTATAATGCACCTTGGTGTAATTTCCTTTTTATTACTTGTGCTTAGGGCATTTTAAACCTTTTTGGATGTGACATTATAATTTACTCAAATTTGGAAAAAGATTTGGACACTATTCCTTCAAATTTTTTATCTGTCCCTGTAGCAGGATTCTCACACAGAGAGTCGTGACATGGAGACTTTTCTTTCCAGAAAGCAAGTACATTCGTGCTGGCATAGGCTCCGAGCATTTGTACCCGAAAAACTGAGGCCCAAATGCCGCATGGTGTAGCTTTTATGCATTTTCTACTTCTTTGTCTTCCTTATATGGGTAACATATAGACATACAGTCTGATTGGGTTGTCTCATGTTACAGGGTCATGAGAGATGTCATCTATGCATGTAGCCAGGTTACCTTCCCTTATCTTGAGGTCTTTTCTTACCACATTCCTTAGGGAGGGGACTCTACCACATTCCCCCCTTTGATGCTCAGTCCCCCCTATTTTGGGTCAAAGAGCATCATCTTGGTTTAGAGGTTTATATTTCCATAACATTATCACATGCATGGCTATTTTTCTTTCGACCATTGCCTCAATGAGGCTGGAGACAGACGGCCGTATAACCAGGGGAGCTGGGCAAGGTAGGATTAAGCAAGCTTCCAAAGTCAAGAAGATAATTCCCATGAGGTTTTGAATCCCCTGAGAGTTGAAAAACATCCTCCAAATAATTGCCTGGGTTTGTAACCTTTCCAGGTGTGAACTGGGACATGAGCAACCTTTCTCATTCGATCTGTGATCTCCTCTATGACTTTTCCTTCATCATCTATCTGTAGGCAGCGGTTGCTTAGCTTAAACTTTCCACAAACTCCGCCTTCCAAAGCAAGTAATTAATCTAAGGCCAAGTGACTTTGTTAGATAACTTTGCACATTTTGGTCTGCTGCTTGGCTAGTAAGTTAAGAGCCCTGGCAGTTTTATTGGTTATAATCTCTACAACTGCTTGCAGCCTGATTAGATGATTTAACATATAAATGGGAGTGAAGTAGTCCCAGGACCCATCCTCTGCCCAGGTGACAGGGCCATAACATTGGATTATATGCTAGGGAGGCCATTCATCATCTGTCCAACTGTCAATTTGTAGGGCACGTCATTTCCTTTGAATCTCCCTGTCCCCATACACTTAGACTCCCAAATGTTCTCCTCTGGCAAGTGGGAGCAGGAAGAAAGATGGACGAATACTTTCCAGCACACATGACCCTGACCAGCCTAAGGGAAGTACTGTATAGGCTGTCCTTCCACATATCCAGTATAGTCCACCTGAGGCCCACCACTGGATGGCTGCATTGACATTGTCCCAGGCCTCTCAGAGATGAGAGAAGTTAGACAAGGGATGGGGATCTGACTCAAGGTGATCTGGGGATCCCCACCATTGGGTTTCTTGGGGGGTTGAGTTATAAAATATTTGGCCTAGGAATGTTAAGCTCCCAACAGAGACAGTGAATTTTCTCCCCCAACAAGCAAGACAGTTTTTCCCAATAATTGAGGTTTTGAAAAGCCAAACCCCGATAGTAGGATGGGGGTATTTTGTTCCACTATAACATTTGCAGGGATCTAATTCTGTAGCCTCCCATAGTCATTGATCCCCCATGTTGATACCAACAAAGCATCCTACCCACAAAAAGAAGGTGAGTGCTAACAAAAACCTCTCACTGCACTCCCAGCTGGCTGGGGCAGCTTCTACCAATTCTATGGAAAAAAAGTAGAGCAAGAATCATAATAATAGTGAGTGACAAGCGGTGACAGTGTATCACAATAAGGAAACATCTAGAAAATAAGGACAGTCTATTTGTTCCACTGGATTGTCGATTCCTCGTGCATAGATTAGTCAGCTTCTGGAGTGACTAAAGCAGAGCTGCAGTCTCCTAGAGCATCTGGATTTGCAGTTTGTTTCTTTCATATGGTCAACTTGCACAGTGTCAATGGATCAAGAATGCACTCCCAGTTTAGAGATGCTGGCTTCACTCTGCTGTAGTGAATCCAGGCGCCCACCTCGGCCACCTTTACTGCAGTAGGGATGAACAAAATGGCAGTGAACGGGCCCCTCCAGAGGGGTTTTAGGAGTTGGACATTCCATTCCTTTACCCATACAGTATCTACCAGTTTAAAGGGGTGAGCATCTGTGGTCAGATTCACAGGTAATCGCTCCCTAACCCAGTGGTGTAAGGTGGTTAGGGTAGAGCCAGGAGCCCACATCTGCTGTCTTAGGGTTAGATTGCATATATCATTTAGATGCCTTCCTTATGCCCTTGATAATGGGAGAAAGACACCCATAAAAGATTTCATAAGGAGAGAACCCCGTTTGCTTCTTTAGCCTCCCACTTGCAGCTGCAGACTGCCTCTTTCATGGCCCCTTACCTCTCCCTGCCTAATGTCAACTCTTTTCCTATTCATTCTTCACCCTGGAAAGAGGTCCCTAACTGCCATTAGGGAATGTGGATGATGACACTTCTTGCTTCTTCAAGTTGATAAGAGACAGTGTGGGGGTACAGCAGTTAGAGTCTATCCAAAGGTCAGTTGAGTGGCCCATGGTATGGTTCTATAGGAAGGCTGGCAGGCATGAGGCAGCATAAACATTGGCAGACACAAAGAGAAAAACATAAAGTAGATATTATACTAACCTAGAGGAAGGCATCTTAAGATAATATCCCCAGTTTACAAACCAGTCAAACAATCCAGGAGAGACCCTGAATTTGTCCATTTATTTCCAAATGTTATCTATCAGTTCTAAGACTCTATGAGAATTATTAGTTATATTGAAACAAAATGTGCCAGGGAATCTCTCATAACCCAGGTGATAGAGGAGCAGTAAGTAATCAGTGGTGGCTCTATTCTCCAAGAGTACAGCCTTAACTTTATTTATTTTATTTAAAGCATCTAATGCTTGTGAGGTGTTATTTAAAGTTTTGTTGAGTATAAACAGACAGTTTGCTTTATTTCAAGGTGTAAAACTTTTCCAAGAGCCAAGAGTCCTACCAGAGAAAAAGCCAAGACTGCTGTTTACCATTATTAATTTGCAAAATTTTAGGTAAGTAGAACCTGGGTATTATTTTATAAAGCAGAACTTGTATTATTTCTTGCACCTTTTCTGTCTTGCAAAGGAAGGCCTCTATCCAATTAGTAAAAGTATTAAGCCATACCAACAAATGATGAAACCCCTTTGACCTTGACATATGAATGAAATCTACTCGCCAGTTTTCTCTGAATAGCCTCCAGTTCCTTGATTGCCTGAGAGAGCAAGTTTGGGGTTGAGAGGATTGTTTCTAAGACAGACTTCACAGGCTGATACTACTTGCTGAGCTGCCCTTGACAAAATTTTCCCAGTACACATCTTTTGGGCCATTTGATAAGCTTTGTCGCTCCCTAAATGAAAGGCCTGATGCAGTGCTTTAATGATCTTTTAGCTCTGTGAGGTAGGTAATAGTAATTGTCCCTGTTCTGTGTATAACCATCCAGAGGGCTGGAGTCAGTGTCCATGAGTAAGACCCCAGTTTATTTCCTTGGGAGAATAGGTGGGACTGAGTCTCCTTTAATAATTGATATGGTGGGCAAGCTATTTTCCTGAACCTGGGTGTCTACAGCCTACAATATACAGTAATTTCCAAAAACTCACACAATTATTTATCTATCCTGGAGTTAGTAGCACTATAGTCTCTAATTCAGTTGTAATATCCCTTTCTAGCAAGGAAGTAAGGCCCTCTAGTATTATCAACGAAGAATGAGAAAAAATTAGTTTTCCCCATATGCATTCCAGGGGCTGAGAGAAAAATTTAGTTAGAAGTTTTCCGCAGATGCCTCTAATCATTATGCTGCATTTGGATAGTTGGCCGGGACTGGAATATTCCCAAACTGTTCCAAAAGATAAAAATGGAAAGGAAACTTCCAAACTCATTCTGCAAAGCCAGAATTACCTTGATTCTAAAACCAAAGAACCCCTAAAGAGGAGAATTACAGGCCAATATTCCTAATGAACAGGATGCAAAAATTCTCAATAAAATACTAGAAAATCAAATTCAATAGTACATTAAAAGAATTATTGGAGGAGAGGGAAGATGGCGGCGTAGGAGGATGCTGGGCTCACAGCGCGTCCTGCTGATCACTTAGATTCCACCTACACCTGCCTAAATAACCCAGAGAACCGCCAGAGGATTAGCAAAACGGAGTCGCCGGAGCCAAGCGCAGACGAGAGGCCCACGGAAGAGGGTAGGAAGGGCGGCGAGGTGGTGCGCACTCCACGGACTGGCGGGAGGGAGCCGGGGCGGAGGGGCGGCTCGCCGACCAAGCAGAGCCCCCGAGTCTGGCTTGCAAAAAGCGGAGGGGCCTGATGGACTGTGTTCCGACAGCAAGCGCGACTTAGCGTCTGGGAGGTCATAAGTGAACAGCTCTGCTCAGAAAGCAGGAAGGCTGGAGGACAAAGGGAAGGAGAGCTGCTGAGCCCCCTGACGACAGAGCTCAGTTTGGTGGGGAACAAAGGCACTCGCCAGCGCCATCTCCCCCGCCCATCCCCCAGCCAAAATCCCAAAGAGAACCAGTTCCTGCCAGGGAACTTGCTCGCTCCCTGCAAACACCCAACTCTGCGCTTCTGCGGAGCCAAACCTCCTGCAGCGGATCTGACTCCCTCCTGCTGCCACAGGGCCCCTCCCAAAGTGGATCACCTAAGGAGAAGCAAGCTAAGCCTGCCCCTCCTGCCCCTGTGCACCTTGCCTACCCACCCCAGCTAAGACGCCAGATCCCCAGCATCACAAGCCTGGCAGTGTGCAAGTAGCCCAGACAGGCCACCCCAACCCACCCCACAGTGAATCCCGCCCCTAGGAGAGGGGAGGAGAAGGCACACACCAGTCTGACTGTGGCCCCAGCGGTGGGCTGGGGGCAGACATCAGGTCTGATTGCGGCTCCGCCCACCAACTCCAGTTATACACCCCAGAACAGGGGAAGTGCCCTGCAGGTCCTCACCACGCCAGGGACTATCCAAAATGACCAAGCGGAAGAATTCCCCTCAGAAGAATCTCCAGGAAATAACAACAGCTAATGAGCTGATCAAAAAGAATTTAAATAATATAACAGAAAGTGAATTTAGAATAATAGTCATAAAATTAATCGCTGGGCTTGAAAACAGTATAGAGGACAGCAGAGAATCTCTTGCTACAGAGATCAAGGGACTAAGGAACAGTCACAAGGAGCTGAAAAACGCTTTAAACGAAATGCATAACAAAATGGAAACCACCACGGCTCGGATTGAAGAGGCAGAGGAGAGAATAGGTGAACTAGAAGATAAAGTTATGGAAAAAGAGGAAGCTGAGAAAAAGAGAGATAAAAAAATCCAGGAGTATGAGGGGAAAATTAGAGAACTAAGTGATACACTAAAAAGAAATAATATACGCATAATTGGCATCCCAGAGGAGGAAGAGAGAGGGAAAGGTGCTGAAGGGGTACTTGAAGAAATCATAGCTGAGAACTTCCCTGAAGTGGGGAAGGAAAAAGGCATTGAAATCCAAGAGGCACAGAGAACTCCCTTCAGACGTAACTTGAATCGATCTTCTGCACGACATATCATAGTGAAACTGGCAAAATACAAGGATAAAGAGAAAATTCTGAAAGCAGCAAGGGGTAAACGTGCCCTCACATATAAAGGGAGACCTATAAGACTCGTGACTGATCTCTCTTTTGAAACTTGGCAGGCCAGAAAGAGTTGGCACGAGATTTTCAGTGTGCTAGACAGAAAAAATATGCAGCCGAGAATCCTTTATCCAGCAAGTCTGTCATTTAGAATAGAAGGAGAGATAAAGGTCTTCCCAAACAAACAAAAACTGAAGGAATTTGTCACCACTAAACCAGCCCTACAAGAGATCCTAAGGGGGACCCTGTGAGACAAAGTACCAGAGACATCACTACAAGCATAAAACATACAGACATCACAATGACTCTAAACCCATATCTTTCTATAATAACACTGAATGTAAATGGATGAAATGCGCCAACCAAAAGACATAGGGTATCAGAATGGATAAAAAAACAAGACCCATCTATTTGCTGTCTACAAGAGACTCATTTTAGACCTGAGGACACCTTTAGATTGAGAGTGAGGGGATGGAGAACTATTTATCATGCTACTGGAAGCCAAAAGAAAGCTGGAGTAGCCATACTTATATCAGACAAACTAGACTTTAAATTAAAGGCTGTAACAAGCGATGAAGAAGGACATTATATAATAGTGACAGGGTCTATCCATCAGGAAGAGCTAACAATTATAAATGTCTAGGCGCCGAATACCGGAGCGCCCAAATATATAAAACAATTACTCATAAACATAAGCAACCTTATTGAGAAGAATGTGGTAATTGCAGGGGACTTTAACACCCCACTTACAGAAATGGATAGATCATCTAGACACACGGTCAATAAAGAAACAAGGGCCCTGAATGAGACATTGGATCAGATGGACTTGACAGATATATTTAGAACTCTGCATCCCAAAGCAACAGAATATACTTTCTTCTCAAGTGCACATGGAACATTCTCCAAGATAGATCATATACTGGGTCACAAAACAGCCCTTCATAAGTTTACAAGAATTGAAATCATACCATGCATACTTTCAGACCACAATGCTATGAAGCTTGAAATCAACCACAGGAAAAAGTCTGGAAAACCTCCAAAAGCATGGAGGTTAAAGACCACCCTACTAACGAATGAGTGGGTCAACCAGGCAATTAGAGAAGAAATTAAAAAATATATGGAAACAAACGAAAATGAAAATACAACAATCCAAACGCTTTGGGACACAGCGAAGGCAGTCCTGAGAGGAAAATACATTGGAATCCAGGCCTATCTCAAGAAACAAGAAAAATCCCAAATACAAAATCTAACAGCACACCTAAAGGAAATAGAAGCAGAACAGCAAAGGCAGCCTAAACCCAGCAGAAGAAGAGAAATAATAAAGATCAGAGCAGAAATAAACAATATAGAATCTAAAAAAACTGTAGAGCAGATCAACGAAACCAAGAGTTGGTTTTTTGAAAAAATAAACAAAATTGACAAACCTCTAGCCAGGCTTCTCAAAAAGAAAAGGGAGATGACCCAAAT
>NW_024419371.1:78386-79428 GCF_014898765.1 Herpailurus yagouaroundi
ATGGAATTATTACAACCAATCCCTCAGCGATACAAACAATATCAGGGAATACTATGAAAAATTATATGCCAACAAATTGGACAACCTGGAAGAAATGGACAAATTCCTGAACACCCACACTCTTCCAAAACTCAATCAGGAGGAAATAGAAAGCTTGAACAGACCCATCACCAGCGAAGAAATTGAATCGGTTATCAAAAATCTCCCAACAAATAAGAGTCCAGGACCAGATGGCTTCCCAGGGGAGTTCTACCAGACGTTTAAAGCAGAGATAATACCTATCCTTCTCAAGCTATTCCAAGAAATAGAAAGGGAAGGAAAACTTCCAGACTCATTCTATGAAGCCAGTATTACTTTGATTCCTAAACCAGACAGAGACCCAGTAAAAAAAGAGAACTACAGGCCAATATCCAGGATGAATATGGATGCAAAAATTCTCAATAAGATACTAGCAAATTGAATTCAATGGCATATAAAAAGAATTATTCACCATGACCAAGTGGGATTCATTCCTGGGATGCAGGGCTGGTTCAACATTCGCAAATCAATCAACGTGATACATCACATTAACAAAAAAAAAGAGAAAAACCATATGATCCTGTCAATCGATGCAGAAAAGGCCTTTGACAAAATCCAGCACCCTTTCTTAATAAAAACCCTTGAGAAAGTCGGGATAGAAGGAACATACTTAAAGATCATAAAAGCCATTTATGAAAAGCCCACAGCTAACATCATCCTCAACGGGGAAAAACTGAGAGCTTTTTCCCTGAGATCAGGAACACGACAGGGATGCCCACTCTCACCGCTGTTGTTTAACATAGTGCTGGAAGTTCTAGCATCAGCAATCAGACAACAAAAGGAAATCAAAGGCATCAAAATTGGCAAAGATGAAGTCAAGCTTTCGCTTTTTGCAGATGACATGATATCATACATGGAAAATCCGATAGACTCCACCAAAAGTCTGCTAGAACTGATACATGAATTCAGCAAAGTTGCAGGATACAAAATCAATGTACAGAAATCAGTTGCATTCTTATACACT
>NW_024419371.1:84428-183522 GCF_014898765.1 Herpailurus yagouaroundi
GAGGGGAAGGAAAAAAAAAAAAGAGGTTTGAGTGGGAGAGAGCCAAAGCATAAGAGACTGTTGAGAACTGAGAGCAAACTGAGGGTTGATGGGGGGTGGGAGGGAGGAGAGGGTGGGTGATGGGTATTGAGGAGGGCACCTTTTGGGATGAGCACTGGGTGTTGTATGGAAACCAATTTGACAATAAATTTCATATATAAATAAAAAAATAAAAATAAAATAAAAAATAAAAGAATTATTCACCATGATCAAGTGGGATTTATTCCTGGGATGTATGGCTGGTTTGATATTCACAAATCAAACAATGCGATACACCAGATTAATAAAAGAAAGCATAAGAACCATATGATCCTCTCAGTAGATGCAGAAAAAAAGCATTTGACAAAATATAGCATCCATTCTTGATTAAAAAAAAAAACTCTTAGCAAAGTAGGGATAGATGGAGCATTCCTCAATGAAGAAAAACTGACAGCCTGTCCCCTACAGTGAGAAAGGAAACAAGGATGCCCACTCTTGCCATTGCTATTTTGCATAATACTGGAAGTCTTAGCCTCAGCAATCAGAAAACAAAAAGAAATAAAAGGCATCGAAATCAGCAAGGAAAATTCAAACTTTCACCATTTGCAGATGACATGAAATGTATGTAGAAAACCTGAAAGACTCCACTGAAAAATTGCTAGAATTAATACATGAATTCAGCAAAGTCACAGGATATAAAATCAACATGCCAAAATCTGTTGCATTTTTGTACACCAATAAGAGGCAGAAAAATACATCAATGAATTGATCCCATTTGAAACTGCACCAAAAACTATAAGATACCTAGAACTAAACCTAACTGAAGAGGTAAAAGATCTGTACTCTAAAAGCTATAGAACACTTACACAAGAAATTGAAGAGGACATAAAGACATGGGAAAGCATTGCAAGCTTGTGAACTGGAAGAACATCGTTCGAGTATCTACATTACCCAAAGCAATATACACATTTAATGCAATTCTTACCAAAATACCATCAGCATTTTCTGTAGAGCTAGAACAAACAATCCTAAAATTTGTGTAGATCCATAAAAGACCCTAAATAGCCAAAGCATTTCTGAAAAATAAAAAACTGGAGGCAGCACAATTCCAGATTTCAGGCTCTACTACAAAGCTGTAGTCATCAGGACAGTATGGTACTGGTACAAAAACAGACACAGAGATTAATGGAACAGAATAGAAAACCCAGAAATGGGCCCACAATGATTTGGTCAACTAATCTTCAACAATGCAGGAAAGAATATCCAATGGAAAAAAGATAGTGTCTTCAATAAATGATGTTGAGAAAACTGGACAGCAACATGCAGAAGAATTAAACTGGACCACTTTATTATGCCATACACAAAAAGAAATTCAAAATGAATGAAAAATCTAAATGTCAGACAGGAAACCATCAAAATCCTAGAGAAGAACACCAGCAGCAACCTCTTTGACCTCAGCCATAGCAACTTCTTACTAGATACATCTCCAGAGGCAAGGGAAACAAAAGCAATAATAAACTATTAATTTCATTAAGATAAAAAGCTTCTGCACAGTGAAGGAAACAATCAACAAAACTAAAGGTCAACATACAGAATGGGAGACAGTATTTCTAAATGGCATATCCGACAAAAGTTTAGTATCCAATATGTATAAAGAACTTATCAAACTCAACATCCAAAAAACAAACGACCCAATGAACAAATGGGCAAAAGACATGAATAGACACTTTTCCAAAGAAGACATACAGATGGCTAACAGACACATGAAAAAATGCTCAACATCACTCATTGTCAGGGAAATACAAATCAAAACCATGATGAGATACCACATCACACCTGTCAGAATGGCTAAAATTAACAACACAAGAAGCGACAGGTGTAGGCAAGGATGAGGAGAAAGGGGAACCCTATTGCACTGTTGGTGGGAATGCAAACTGGTGCAGCCACACTGGAGAACAATATGGAGGTTTCTCAAAAAACTGAAAAATTGAACTACCCTATGACCCAGCAATTGTCCTAGTAGGTATTTACCCAAAGGATACAAAAATACAGATTCAAAGGGGTACATGCACCCCAATGTTCATAGCAGCATTATCAATGATAGCCAAACTATGGAAAGATCCCATATGTCCATCAAGAAATGAATGTATAAACATATTCAATGGAATATTACTCAGCCATCAAAAATAATGAAATCTTGCCATTTGCAATGATGTGGATGGAGCTAGAATGTATTTTGCTAAGCAATATAAATCAGTAAGAGAAAGACAAATACCATATGATTTCACTCATATGTGGAATTTAAGAAACAAAACAGATGAACTTATGGGAAGGGGGGGGAAGAGGAGAGAGGCACACAAACCACAAGAGACTCTTAAAGATAGAGAACAAACTGAGGGTTGATGGAGGGAAGTGGGTGGGACATGGGCTAGATGGGTGATGCGTATTAAAGAGGGCACTTGTGATGAGCACGGGGTGTTGTATGTAAGATATGAATCACTGAATTCTACTCCCGAAACCAATATTGCACTGTATGTTAATGAAATAAAATCTAAATTAAAAAAAAAAAGATAACAGGAAAAAGTCCTTAATTTCCTAATCCTCAGAGATTTTCCAGTTCTGTATAATATTGTATTCTACCTTAACTTCCTTCTTGTCAGACTCTTATTTCCTTTGAAATCTGTTAAGGCTTACTCATGATCAATTTTGTTATATGTTACTAGTATACTTTAACCAAATGTGCATTCTGTCATCAATGTGTTCATTGCTATATTATTTCACAATCTAAAGAGCTTCTGGAGTGTAATCTAAAACTGTACCCCCTATAGTGAGAAGAAACTTAAGAAAGAGGCAGACCACTTAGATTCATAGGTGGCAGTTTAAGAAGCAAGGGGACTTGGGGCACCTGGGCGGCTCAGTCGGTTAAGCGTCCAACTCTTGATTTTGGCTCAGGTCATAACCTCATTGTGAGTTCAAACCCCACCTCAGTTTCCACACTGACAGCGTGGAGCATACCTGAGATTCTCTCTCTCTGCTTCTCTATCTGCCTCTCCCCTGCTTGCACACTATCTCTCTCTCTCTCAAAACAAATAAATAAACTTTAAAAGTTTTCAAAAACTAAAAATAAAGATGCAAGGGGACTTACTTAAAAGTCTTGCCTTAGATGCCTAAAGAAAAGATTTCCACACAGGCTGAACATATCTTAAAAGCTTATACAGAGGCCTTTACTGCATTTAGTCATGTACATCATCCAAATAGTCTCAATACCACATTTCTGTCTAAAGGAGATATCTTTGAGGTGATTTCTGAGAACAAGAAAGGCAAGTGGAACGCATATTCCAAGAACAGGGGTGGAAGTGCATTCATCTATTTATGTATGTATTTTATTTAGTACAAAATTACAATTTAAACTCTGACCCATTTAAAACTATTCTTTAATGTTTGTGTTTGTTGGTTTGTTTATTTATGTATTTATTTATTTATTTTTGCGAGAGAGACAGAGACAGAGACAGAGCATGCATGAACAGGGGAGGGGCAGAGAAAGGAGAGAGACAGAGAATCCTAAGCAGACATTTTGCTGTCAGCAGCAGAGCCCGACTGGGAATTCAGACCCACAAACCATGAGATCATGACCTGAACTGAGATCATAACCTGACCCAAAATCAAGACCCATACAGTCAACCAATTGAGCCACCCAGCTGCCCCCAAAACTATTTTTTTATTATGTGCAATAAGCAAAAATAAAGACAATCTCACAGTATCGTAGAGTACAATAGTAATGAACATCTTACTTTTTGACTCATAATTCTTGTTGCCCTTTTTCTCTTTATAAAAGTTATTCCAATATTTTTTGTTATTCTTCTTTTCTCTATGAAGTTGCTAGTTATCCATTGTCTTACTATTTTCACCAGCTATCATACAGCTTACAATATCCATTCTTGACTTGTTACTCAGCCATAAAAAGATCTTTCCATTTGTGACAACATGGATGGACCTAGAGGGTATAATGCTAAGTGAAATAAATCAGACTGAGAAAAACAAAAAACATATGAGTCCACTCATAAGTGGGATATAAAAAAATGAATAAGCAAATGAAAAGCAAGCAGAATCAAACTTATAAATACAGGGAACAAACTAATAGTTGCCAGAGGGGAAGAAACTGGGGGATGGCAAAAAGGGTGAAGAGGAATGGGAGATATAGTCTTCCAGTTATGGGATGAATAAGTTATGGGAATAAAAGTCACAGCATAAGGAATAATGATATTTTAGTAGCTTTGTATGGTGACAAATGGTAGCTACACTTGTGAGCAGAGTATAACATATAAACTGCCAAATCACTAAGGTGTACACCTGAAACTAATGTAACATTGTGCATCAACTATACTCAAATTTTAAAAAGAAAAGAAGAAAAGGAAGACCTTATTGCAAGTTGGGCCCTGGGATCTTGTAACTTGTACTTATGGAGAGTCCCTACCATTCTTTAATTATTAAAGATTGTTTACTATGCTTAAATTGTTTCTACAAACAATTTATGTTATGTTGAATATCTGCATTTCTTCCAGGATTTTGAATCTTGATACATTTAGGAAGAGGCTGTCTACTTGACCATCTCCCAGTAAAAACCATGGGCATTGAGTCTCTAATGAGATTTCCTGGTACACACACTTTACATGTGTTGCCACAATTATTTTTCTAGAGTCATGAATTGTGTGAAGTTTCGGCTGCTTTCATCCACACATTGCTTCATATGTCTTCCCTTTGTTTATTTTTAAATGTCTGTTGTTTTTTAACTTTATTTATTTTGAGAGAAAGAGAGACAGAGTGTGAGCAGGGGAGGGGCAGAGAGAGAGGGAGACATAGAATCTTAAGTAGGCTCCAGGTTCTGTCAGCATAGAGCCCGTTGTGGGGCTCGAACTCACAAACTTTGAGATCATGACCTAAGCTGAAGTCAGATGCTTAACCAACTGAGCCACTCAGGGGCCCCTTCCATTTGCTTATTTTTATCTTTTACTATAATAAATCTTAGCCATGAGTATAACTATATGCTGAATCCTGAGTTCTCCTAATGAATCACCAAAACTGGTAGTGTAGGAGGATGGTCTTGGAGATCCCTGACAGCACATTGGCAATGTGGCAATGATGACAATAGTGGGATTTGCTAGTGAGACCTTAACTCACTAAAATATGGCAAAGACATTGAATAAAAGATAGGTGAAGATTGTGTCTGGGTAACTATGGATGAACTGATGATATGAAACAGCATCTGAGCTGTTGTTAATGTTATCGAATTTGAGGAGTTGATTTACTGGACCCTTGACTGCTTTTGCCATGCTGGGTAATGTGAAAGGGGAAAAAGGCAAAACCAAGCCATGGCTCTGATTTTTGTTTTCTCTTCCAAGCAGGAGGAGACAGGTCCTATGTATTCCCAAAGGTGAGCTTTGGATGGGCAGAAAATGTTAAAAGTTTGAATTGTTCTCTTCTCTAAGTGGGAAGGAAAAATTAAATCAGTTCCCTGGCCTGGAGAAAACTAACTAGATAAACTAGAGACAAAGAAGAGGGGAAAGTACTCCAGCTTTTTCTTCAACTTGTCTACTGCTGCTGCAGCAGCCTCTCCCAGCATTCCAACCAAGATCTCACCTGACTACTGTAATTGGTAACTGCAAATCCTAAATCTACAGCTAGGGATCTGAATAAAATTTCAATGAGACAAAAAATAGTATTCTAAAACATCTTTGTGTCTTGTGGCTATTGTATCTCCATAGATGATAAAGTTGATTTAATATGTTATATAGTTGTATTTTCATAATTTATCACCAGGATGCTAAAAAATCATGTTAATGGGTTACAATTTTCTTACTTTTTGTCTCTGTTAAGTGAATTGGAATTCAAACTCTTTGACTTTGAATATAAATCCCTGGGTCCCCTGGGTGGCTCAGTCGGTTAAGTGATAGACTTCAGCTCGGGTCATGATCTCATGGTTTGTGGGTCTGAGCCCTGCATCGGGCTCTGAGCTGACAGCTCAGAGCCTGGAGTCTGCTTCGGATTCTGTGTCTCATTCTCTCTCTGCCCCTCCCCCACTTGTGTTCTGTCTCTCAAAAATAAATAAATGTAAAAAAAAATTTTTTTTTTTAAATATCAGTCACTTCTTGGGGACAGCTGCGCTGAATAATTACACTGGTTTACTAAAGTGTGTGAAGCAGGAGAAAGGTGACTGAAGTAGACTCAGAATATCAGTCCATTTTTTACAAATTCAACAACAGGGAGACACGCCTAAGGGAAGGTCAAGAGTAGGCTTTATCAGCCTGAAAGGAAATAAGTAATCATAACTAATGTGGGTTTTTTTGTTTTTTTGTTTTATTATGGCCTCTGGAAAAAAGGGAGATGAGAAGAGGAAGGACAAGTCCCAGGAAGATACAATTTGGGGATTTTTCAAAGGCAGTTTTTAATTGCTAATGAGTTCTTGAGAAATCAGATATCTGAATCATAGATGCTGATGATTTGCCAGCCAGATGCCAGCCACATTTTTTAAATGGGTCAATTGGATTCTATGACCGAAAAGATAAATGGGTTCTACAACAGCCTTGCTTATTACTTGAATTTGAAGTAGGGCTGTCTATTTTGAAGCTTCTTGCCCTGCTGCTACCAAAGAAAATACCCTGGCTTCTTTGGAACCCTATATTCACAGATCCTAATTCCCTGAACTGACTCTATGCTGAAACCTGATGTCCCTGCTTTGGGCTCTTATAGCCTCAGTAGGAGCCGTCCTGAACCGAAATCCGGCACAGAATCGGTGAACAGGACTGAGACCAACTGTTCAGATTGGGACTGTTGCAGATTTAAGAAACCCCTCTGTGATCCCACAAATGAGGAAAATATCACAGATACAGATGCTGCCTCAACTGTCTAAGTCACTGCCAAAGGAGAAAGACTGGTTCTCTGATGTAACCATGTAAAATTGAGCTTCCAATAAGCTGTATATTTCTGATGCAGAGGCTATTTGCATTGTTAAATTGTGAATCCCGTCAGTAGCTACAGATGGTGTATATATCATAAAGTGTTACCCTCTATCCTCTCCTGAAAGAGCCCAATTAATTTGTTTTTTATTTGAGAATAGTTGACACGCAATGTTATATTAGTTTCAGGTGTACAGCATAGTGATTCAACAAGTTTATACATTATGATAAGTTCACCACTTAGCTACCATCTGTCACCACACAATGCTATAACAATACCATTGACTATATTCCCTATGCTGTACCTTTTATTCCCATGACTTATTCATTCATTGATTGAGTCTTTTGTTTTTCTTGAGGTAGGCCTGTATCACTAAAGATTTCCCTTTTAGAACTACTTTTGCTGTGTCCCAAAGATTTGGGACCTTTGGTTTTCATTTTCATTTGTCTCCATGTATTTTTTAATTTCTCCTTTGATTGTTTCATTGACCCATTTTTTGTTTAGTATCATGCTGTTTAGTCTGCATGTGCTTATCCTCTCCAGTTCTTTTTGTGGTTTATATTTAGTTTATACCAAAAATGTCATTGGAATTTAGAAAGGGATTGCAATCTATAGATTACATTGGGTTGTATGGACATTTTAACAATATTCATTTTTCTGATTCATGAATATGAGAAATCTTTCCATTTGTTTGTGTCACCTTCAATTTCTTTCAACAGTCTTGTTGTTTCCAATGTGCAGATCTTTTCACTTCCTAGGTTAAATTTATTTTTAAATGTTTTATTATTTTAATGCTATTATAAATGAAATCATTCTTTCTTTTTCAAATATTTCATTGTTGGTGTACAGAAACACAACTTGTCTCTGTATTATGATTTTATATCTTAAAACTGTTGAATTTGCTGATTAGTTTCAACACTTTTTTACCTAAGTCTTTAGGATTTTCCATATATTAGATCAAACCATATGCAAATAAAGACAATGCTACTTCTTCCTTTCTGATTTGGATGACCTTTATTTATTTTTCTTGTCAAATTGATCCAGCCAGGACTTCCAGTCCTAGGTTGGGTAAGAATGCTAAGAGTAGGCACCCTGTCTTGTTCCTGATCTTAGAGGGAAAGCCTTCAACATTTCACCATTAAGTATGATGTTAGCTGTGGGGTTTTTATATGTGACCTTTATTATATTGAGATATCTTCCCTTTATACTCACTTTGTTGAGGGTTTTCATTTTATTTTATTTTTTTAATTTTTATTTATTTTGAGAGAGAGAGAGAGTGGGGCTGGGGAGGCAGAAAGAAGGAGAAAGAAGGAATCCCAAGCAGGCTCCATGCTGTCAGTGCAGAGCCTGATGCTGGGCTCTATCTCATGACTGTGAGATCATGACCTGAATCAGAATCAAGAGCCAGGGGCTTAACAGACTGAGCCACCCCAGGTACCTCTGTTGAGGGTTTTTATTATGAAAAGATGTTGTATTGTGTCTAATGTCTTTTCTGTATTCCAAGGATAAATTGCACTTGATCATAGTGTATGATAATTTTAATATAATGTTAAATTAAGTTTGCTACTATTTTTTTTTTTTTTAGAATTTTGACATACGTATTCATCAGGGATGTTGGTCTGTAGTTTTCTTTTCTTATGTTTTTATCTGGCTCTGGTATTAGAGTAATGCTGGCCTTGTAAAATGAGTTTGGGAGTGTTCTCTCCAATTCAATTTTTTTAGAAAAGTTTGAGAAATACTGGTATTAATTCTTTAAATGTTTAGTTGAATTCACCAGTAAAATCATTTAATCCTGGCTTTTCTATGTTGGGAGGTTTTTAATTACTGATTCAATCTCCTTACTTATCAATGATCTGTTAATATTTCCTATTTCTTCATGATTCATTTTGGTCGGTTAGGCATTTCTAAGACTTAATCTATTTCTTCTATTTATCTAATTTGTTGCATGTAAGGTATAATGATTAAAACAGCAGAAAGAACTTCCACTACTAGGTTTATTCTTGACATCTTTGTCATGGATTAATTGACCACGTAAATATGGGTTTATTTCTGAGCTTTCTGTTATACTGTTCCATTGATCTATATGTCTATTTTTGTACAAGTACCATGCTGTTTTAACTACTACAGCTTTGTAGTATATCTTGAAATCTGGAATTGTGATAACTCTGGCTTTGTTCTTCTTTCTCAGAATTGCTTTGGCTATTCGAGGTCTTTTCTAATTTCATACAAAGTTTGGTATTATTTGTTCTAGTTTTGAGAAAAATACTGTTTGCATTTTGATAGAAAGTGCATTGAATTTGTAGATTGCCATGAGTAATATGGACATTTGACAATATTAATTTTTCCACTTAATGAACAGAGAATGTCTTTTCATTTGTACCATTTTCAATTTCATTCATAAGTGTTTTATGCTTTTCAGAGTATAGGTCTTTCACTTACTTGGTTATATTTATTTCTAAGTATTTTATTCTTTTGGGTGCAATTGTAAGATTTTTTTAAAAATTCTCATTCTGGCCCTTCTGCACAGTCATGCTGAGCTAGTAATCATGCCTGGAATCAGGTTGCAACCTTAGCTGTACCTGCCATCTGCCACAGCCTCTGGACCATGGACGCCTACAACGTGAGTGACTTTTGGGCCTTCATGCAACTGTGTAAGTAGGATCCAAGCATCCTGCTCACCAAGGAAGTGTGCTTCCTGGGGTAATGGGTGGAGAGCATGGGAGGTAAAATACCACCTGCTACTCATAAAAGTAAATCAGAAGACAGAGGAAAACATAAAGAGAAATGAACCATAAAATTAAGAAAGTGATATAGAAATTGACAATGAAGTCGTGATTGAACAAGATACTGATGCCCCTGAGGAAATGGAAGATGAAAATGTAGAGATAAATGAGGAAATGATGGATCAGACAAATGATAAAAAAAAAAAGTTACAGCTATCAATGCCCTAAATGATGGTGAACTATATAAAGCCATTGACTTGTTCATAGATGCCATCAAGCTGAATTCTCACTTGGCCATTCTGCATCCCAAATGAGACAGTGTCTTCCTCAAATTACAGAAGCCAAATGCTGCCATCCAAGGCTGTGACAAGAACTATTGAAATAAATCCTGATTCAGTTCAGCCTCATAAGTCTGTGGCAGAAAGCACACAGACTTCTGGGCCATTAAGAAGAAGAAACACCTATTTTGCCCTTGCTTGTAAACTGGATTATGATGAGGATGCTGGTGTGATGCTGAAAAAATTCAACCAAGGACCCAGAAAATTGCTGAACATCAGAGGAAGTATGAGCGAAAATGTGAAGAGAGGGAGATCAAAAATAGACAGCATTAAGAAGGCTTGGGAATGGGGCGCCTGGGTGGCGCAGTCGGTTAAGCGTCCGACTTCAGCCAGGTCACGATCTCGTGGTCCGTGAGTTCGAGCCCCGCGTCAGGCTCTGGGCTGATGGCTCAGAGCCTGGAGCCTGTTTCCGATTCTGTGTCTCCCTCTCTCTCTGACCCTCCCCCGTTCATGCTCTGTCTCTCTCTGTCCCAAAAATAAATAAACGTTGAAAAAAAAATTTAAAAGAAGGCTTGGGAAGAAAATGAGAGAGCCCAGAGGGAGGGAGAAACCAGAGGATAATCAAGAGCTCCATAGGGTTCTTTCTCAAGTGGCTTTCCTGGGGGAATGCCTGATAATTTTTCTGGAGGAATGCCTGGAATGACAAGAATGCCTGGGCTCAATGAAATTCTTAGTGATCCAGAGGTTCTTGCAGTCATACAAGATCCAGAAGTTATGGTGTCCTTCTAGGATGTGGCCTAGAACCCGGCAAATATGTAAAAATATCAGAGCAACCCAAAGGTTGTGAATTTCATCAGTAAATCGTCAGCCAAATTTGGAAGTCAAGAATAATGGCCTGAAAAATAAAGCTTTTGCTAAAGGAAAAGCAACTTAGATCACCTAATGGATATTGCAATAATACAAACTAGTGTACCTCTGAGCTTCTCATAGAGAAATCTGGGGTGCTGTGAAGATAATCTCTGCCCCACGTGCAACTGAAACATTTTACAGTGGTTTGCCATTAGGTTATTCATTCATATAATGTTTTCTTACTAGGAATTACAAACTTTAAAGACTTCAAACCTTAAACATATTTAAAAACATATTAAAAGGTATGTTAATCCCTAAAATAATTTTTCATTCTGTCTTTTTCCCATTGGTTATTTTTTTCTGCCTTGTTGAAGATTAATTGAACATATAGTTATGGGTTCATTTCTGGGTTTCCTATCCTGCTCTCTTGATCTGTGTGTCTATTTTTGTGCCAATACCATATTGTAAGAAATAGTGTAGGGAAAAATAGACAGCAACATACAAAAGAATAGCACTGGACCATTTTCTTACACCATACACAAAATGAATTCAAAATGGATGAAAGACTTAAATCTGAGGCATGAAACCCTTAAAATCCTAGAGGAGAATGTAGGAGTAACCCCTTTGACATTGGCCAGAGCAGCTTCTTTTTTTTAATGTTTATTTATTTTTATGACAGGGAGAGACAGAGCATTAGCAGAGGAGGGGCAGAGAGAGAGGGAGACAGAATCTGAAACAGGGTCCAGGCTCTGAGCTGTTAGCACAGAGACCAATGCGGGGTTCAAACTCATGAACTGTGAGATCATAACCTGAGCGGAAGCCAGACCCTTAATCAACTGAGCCACCCAGACGCTCCCAGAGCAACTTCTTACTAATTATGTCTCCTAATGCAAGAAAACAAAAGCAAAAGTGAACTTTTGGGACTTCATCAAAATAAAAGTCTTCTGCACAGTGAAGGAAACAATTAACAAAACTAAAAGGCAACTTTTCTTTGAAAAAAATAAACAAAATTGATAGACTTTTAGTCAGACTCATCAAAAAAATGAGAGAAGTAGGGGGACTCAAATAAATAAATAAAATCAGATATGAAAGGGGAGAAAAAACAACCAACACCAAAAAATACAAGGAATTATAAAAGAATATTGTGAAAAACTATATGCCAATAAATTGAACAATTTAGAAGAAATGGATAAATTCCTAGAAACATATAACCTCCACAACTGAATCAGGAAGAAATGGAAAATTTTAACAGAACAATTCTTAGCAATGAAGTTGAGTCACTTATCAAAAAATTCCCAGCACACAAAAGTCCAGGACCAGATGGCTTCATAGGTGAATTCTACCAAACATGTATGGAAGTGTTGAATCAATGTATTGTGTACCTGTAACTAATATTACACTGTATGTTAAATAACTGTAATTTAAATAAAAACTTTAAAAAATGAAGAGTTAATACCTATTCTCAAACTAGTCCAAAAAAAAAAAACAGAAAATAAAAAAGTAATCTATATTCATTCTATGAGGCCACATTATCCTGACACCAAAACCAGATAAAGACACTACAAAAAGAAAGAAAGAAAGAAAGAAAGAAAGAAAGAAAGAAAGAAAACTAAAGACCAATATGTCTGATGAACATAGATGCAAAAATCCTCAACAAAATAGTAGCAAACAAAATCCAACAATACATTTTTAAAAATCATTCACCACAATTAAATGGGATTTATTTCAGGGATGCAAGATGTTTAAAGGGTGCAAGTGTGTTTCAAGATTTACAAATCAATTAAGAAGATAGATCCCATTAAAAAGAGAAAAGATAAAAACCATATGATCATTTCAATAAATGCAGAAAAAGCATTTGACAAAGCACATCTGTTCATGATAAAAATTCTCAACAAAATGTGTTTAGAGAGAAGATGGCGGCATAGGAGGACACTGGGCTCACCACATCCTGCTGATCACTTGGATTCCACCCACATCTGCCTAAATAACCCAGAAAACTGCCATAATATTAGCAGAACAGACTCTCCAGAGCCAAGCATAGACAAGAGGCCCACAGAAGAGGGTAGGAAGGGTGGAGAGGCAGTACGCACTACATGGGCTGGCATAAGGGAGCCAGGGTGGTAGAGGGGCAGCCTACCCAGCAAGGCAGAGCCCCCAAGTCTGACTTGCAAAAGCAAAGGGACAAGACTGCGTGAGTTCTGACAGCCAGCAGGATTTAACATCTAGAATGTTATAAGTCAACACCTCTGCTCATAGAGAGGGAGGGTGAGAGGACACTGGGAGGGAGAGGTGTTGAGTCCTGGAAGACAGAGTTCAGCTCAGAAACAGGGAACAAAGGCACTGGCCAGCACCCTCTCCTTCTCCCATCACCCAGACAAAATCCCAAAGGGAACCAGTTCCCATCACTGAACTTGCTTGCACTGCACAAACACCCTAAGCTGTGCTTCCGTGGATCCATCCCTCTGAAGGGTCTGCCTCCCTCCTGGTGCTGCAGGGCCCCTCCCATAGGGGACCACAGACAGAAAGGCGAGCTAACCCTGCCTCTCCCGCCCCTGTGCACCTTGCAGATCCACCCCTGCTAATACATCAGATCCCATCAAAGCAGCACCACAAGCCTAGCAGTATGCAAGTAGCCAAGACAGGGGCCACAGCACTCCACAGTGAGTCCTGCCCCTGGAAGAGGGGAACACAAGGTACACACCAGTCTGACTGTGGTTCCAGCGGTGGGGTGGGGGCAGACATTGGGTCTGACTGCAGCCCACCCACCAACACAAGTTACTCCAGACAGGACAGGGGAAGTGCCCTGCAGTTGGGAGCCACCACAGGGACTACCGAAGATGACAAAACAGAAGAATTCTCCTCAAAAGAAACTCCAGGAAGTAGCGACAGCTAACAAATTGATCAAAAACGATTTAAGCAACATAACGAACCATGAATTTAGAATAATAGTCATAAAATTAATCGCTGGGCTTGAAAAAAGTATAGAGGAAGGAAAGAACCTATTGTTACAGATATCAAGAGACTAAGAAACAGCCATAAGGAGCTAAAAAATGCTATAAATGAGGTGCAAAATAAAATGGAGACCACCACAGCAAGGATTGAGGAGGCAGAGGAGAGAATAGGTGAATTAGAAGATAAAATTATGGAAAAAGAGGAAGCTGAGAAAAAGAGATAAAAAAAAATCCAGGAGTATGAGAAGAGAATTAGAGAACTAAGTGATGCAACCAAGCGCAACAATATCTGTATAATAGGAATTCCAGAAGAGGAAGAGAGAGAGAAAGGGGCTGAAGGTGTACTTGAACAAATCATAGCTGAAAACTTCCCTGATCTGGGTAGGGAAAAAGGCACTGAAATCCAAGAGGCACAGAGAACTCCCTTCAGACGTAACTTGAATCAACCTTCTGCACGACATATCATAGTGAAACTGGCAAAATGCAAGGATAAAGAGAAAATTCTGAAAGCAGCTAGGGACAAACACGCTCTAACATATAAAGGGAGACCGATAAGACTAGTCACGGATCTATCTACTGAAACTTGGCAGGCCAGAAAGGAATGGCAGGAAATCTTCAATGTGATGAACAGAAAAAATATGCAGCTGAGAATCCTTTATTCAGCAAGTCTGTCATTCAGAATAGAAGGAGAGATAAAGGTGTACCCAAACAAACAAAAACTGAAGGAATTCATCACCACTAAACCAGCCCTACAAGAGATCCTAAGGGGGATCCTGTGAGACAAAGTACCAGAGACATCACTACAAGCATGAAACCTATAGACATCACAATGACTCTAAACCCATATCTTTCTATAATAACACTGAATGTAAATGGACTAAATGCTCCAACCAAAAGACATAGGGTATCAGAATGGATAAAAAAACAAGACCCATCTATCTGCTGTCTACAAGAGACTCATTTTAGACATAGGGACACCTACAGATTGAGAGTGAGGAGATGGAGAACTATCTATCATGCTACTGGAAGTCAAAAAAAAGCTGGAGTAGCCATACTTATATCAGACAAACTAGACTTTCAATTAAAGTCTGTAACAAGAGATGAAGAAGGGCATTATATAATAATTATAGGGTCTATCCATCAGGAAGAGCTAACAATTATAAATGTCTATGCACCAAATACGGGAGCCCCCAAATATATAAAACAAGTAATCATAAACATAAGCAACCTTATTGATAAGAATGTGGTAATTGCAGGGGACTTTAATACCCCACTTACAACAATGGATAGATCATCTAGACACATGGTCAATAAAGAAACAAGGGCCCTGAATGGTACATTGGATCAGATGGACTTGACAGATATATTTAAAACTCTTCATCCCAAAGCAACAGAATATACTTTATTCTCAAGTGCACATGGAACATTCTCCAAGATAGATCACATACTGGGTCACAAAGCAGCCCTTAATAAGTATAAAAGAATTGAGATCATACCATGCATACTTTCAGACCACAATGCTATGGAGCTTGAAATCAACCACAGGAAAAAGTCTGGAAAACTTCCAAAAGCATTAAGGTTAAAGATCACCCTACTAAAGAATGAAAGGATCAACCACGCAATTAGAGAAGAAATTAAAAAATACATGGAAACAAATGAGGATGAAAATACAACAATCCAAATGCTTTGGGATGCAGTGAAGGCAGTCCTGAGAGGAAAATACATTGTAATCCAGGCCTAACTCAAGAAATAAGAAAAATCCCAAATAAAAAATCTAACAGAACACCTAAAGCAAATACAAGCAGAACAGCAAAGACACCCCAAACCCAGAAGAAGATGAGAAATAATAAAGATCAGAGCAGAAATAAATGATAGAGAATCTAAAAATCTATAGAGCAGATCAATGAAACCAAGAGTTGGTTTTTTGAAAAAATAAACAAAATTGATAAACCTCTAGCCAGGCTTCTCAAAAAGAAAAGGGAGATGACCCAAATAGATAAAATCATGAATGAAAATGGAATTATTACAACCAATCCCTCAGAAATACAAGCAATTATCAGGGAATACTATGAAAAATTATATGCCAACAAACTAGACAACCTGGAAGAAATGGACAAATTCCTAAGCACTCACGCACTCCCCAGAACTAAAACAAGAAGAAATAGAAAGCTTGAACAGACCCATAACCAGCGAAGAAATTGAATCTGTTATCAAATATCTCCCAAACAAATAAGAGTCCAGGACCACATGGCTTCCCAGGGGAGTTCTACCAGACATTTAAAGCAGAGATAATACCTATCCTTCTCAAGCTGTTCCAAAAAATACAAAGGGAAGGAAAACTTCCAGACTCATTCTATGAAGCCAATATTACTTTGATTCCTAAACCAGACACAGACCCAGCAAAAAAAGAGAACTACAGGCCAATATCCCTGATGAATATGGATGCAAAAATTCTCAATAAGTCACTAGCAAATCAAATTCAACAGCATATAAAAAGAATTATTCACCATGATCAAGTGGGATTCATTCCTGGGCTGCAGGGCTGGTTCCACATTTGCAAATCAATCAATGTGATACATCACATTAACAAAAAAAAAAAAGAGAAGAACCATATGATCCTGTCAATCGATGCAGAAAAAGCATTTGACAAAACTCAGCATCCTTTCTTAATAAAAACCCTCAAGGGGCGCCTGGGTGGCGCAGTCAGTTAAGCGTCCGACTTCAGCCAGGTCATGATCTCGCAGTCCGCGAGTTCGAGCCCCGCGTCGGGCTCTGGGCTGATGGCTCAGAGCCTGGAGCGTGTTTCCGATTCTGTGTCTCCCTCTCTCTCTCTCTGCCCCTCCCCCGTTCATACTCTGTCTCTCTCTGTCCCAAAAATAAATAAATGTTGAAAAAAAATAAAAATAAAAATTAAAAAAATGAAAATAAAAACCCTCAAGAAAGTCGGGATAGAAGGAACATACTTAAACATCATAAAAGCCATTTATGAAAAGCCCACAGCTAACATCATCCTCAATGGGGAAAAACTGAGAGCTTCCCCTGTGAGATTAGGAACACACGACAGGTATGTCCACTCTCACCGCTGTTGTTTCACATAGTGTTGGAAGTGCTAGCATCAGCAATCAGACAACAAAAGGAAATCCAAGGCATCAAAATTGGCAAAGATGAAGTCAAGCTTTCACTTTTTGCAGATTACATATTATAATGTATAATAATACCTGATAGAAATACCTGATAGACTCCACCACAAGTCTGCTAGAACTGATACATGAGTTCTGCAAAGTCCCAGGATACAAAATCAATGTACAGAAATCAGTTGCATTCTTATACACTAATAATGAGGCAACAGAAAGACAACTAAAGAAACTGATCCCATTCACAATTTCACCAAGAATTATAAAATACCTGGGAATAAACCTAGAAAAAAAAGATGTAAAAGATTTGTATGCTGTAAACTATAGAAAGCTTATGAAGGAAATTGAAGAAAACACAAAGAAATGAAAAGACATTCCGTGCTCAAGGATTGGAAGAATAAATATTGTTAAAATGTGAATACTACCCAAAGGTATCTACACATTCAGTGCAATCCCAAATTTGCACCAGCATTCTTCTGGAAGCTAGAACAAACAATCCTAAAATCTGTATGGAAATCACAAAAGGCCCCGAATAGCCAAAGTAATTTGGAAGAAGACCACCAAAGCAGGGGGCATCACAATCCCAGACTTTAGCGTCTACTACAAAGCTGTAATCATCAAGACAACATGGTATTGGCACAAAAACAGACACATAGAATGGAATAGAATAGAAACCCCAGAATTAGACCCACAAAAGTATGGCCAACTAATTTTTGACAAAGCAGGGAAGAATATCCAATGGAAAAAAGACAGTGTTTTTAACAAATGGTGCCAGGTGGACTGGACAGCAACATGCAAAAGGATGAAACTAGACCACTTTCTTATACCATTCACAAAAATAAACTCATAATGGATGAAGGACCTGAATGTGAGACAGGAAACCATCAAAACCCTAGAGGAGATAGCAGGAAAAAACCTCTCTGGCCTCTGCCGCAGCAATTTCTTACTTGACACATCTCCAAAGGCAAGGGAAGTAATTAAAAGCAAAAATGAACTATTGGGGCCTCATGAAGACAAAAGCTTCTGCACTGCCAAGGAAACAGTCAAGAAAACTAAAAGGCAACCAATGGAATGGGAAACAATATTTGCAAATGACATATCGGAGAAAGGGCTAGTATCCAAAATCTATAAAGAACTCACCAAACTCCACACGCGAAAAACAAATAATCCAGTGAAGAAATGGGCAGAAATCATGAGTAGACACTTCTCTAAAGAAGACATCCAGATAGCCAACAGGCACATGAAAAGATGTTCAATGTCACACCTCATCAGGGGAATACAAATCAAAACCACACTCAGATACCATCTCACACCAGTCAGAGTGGCTAAAAGGAACAAAACAGGAGACTATAGTTGCTGGGGAAGATGTGGAGAAACGGGAACCTTCTTGCACTGTTGGTGGGAATGCAAACTTGTGCAGCCACTCTGGAAAACAGTGTGGAGATTCCTAAAGAAATTCAAAATGGATCTATTCTATGACCCAGAAATAGCATTGCTAGGAATTTACCCAAGGGATAAAGGAGTGCTGATGCATAGGGGCACTTGTACCCCAATGTTTATAGCAGAGCTTTCAACAATAGCCAAATTATGGAAAGAGCCTAAATGTCCATCAACTGAAGAATGGATAAAGAAATTGTGGTTTATATACACAATGGAATACTACGTGGGAATGAGAAAGAATGAAATATGGCCTGTTGTAGCAACATGGATGGAACTGGAGAGTGTTATGCTAAGTGAAATAAGTCATACAGAGAAAGACATATACCATATGTTTTCACTGTTATGTGGATCCTGAGATACTTAACAGAAGACCATGGGGGAGGGGAAGGAAGAAAAAAGAGGTTAGAGAGGGAGGGAGGCAAATCATAAGAAACTCTTAAAAACTGAGAACAAACTTAGGGTTGATGGGGGGTGGGAGGGAGGGGAGGGTGGGTGATGGGTACTGACGAGGGCACCTTTTGAGATGAGACTGGGTGTTGTATGGAAACCAATTTGACAATAAATTTCATATTTAAAAAAAACCATAAAATACAAAATTTTAAAAATGTGTTTAGAGTGAACATTCCTAACATAATACAAACCATATATGTAAATTTCATGGATAACATCATATTCAATGGTAAAAAAGGGAGAACTTTTATCCTGAAGTCAAAAACAAGACAAGGATGTCCACTCTCACCACTTTTTTTTTTTTAAACATTTTTTTTTAACGCTTATTTATTTTTGAGACAGAGAGAGACAGAGCATGAACGGGGGAGGGGCAGAGAGAGAGGGAGGCACAGAATCAGAAGCAGGCTCCAGGCTCTGAGCCATCAGCCCAGAGCCCGACGCGGGGCTCGAACTCGCGGACCGCGAGATCGTGACCTGAGCTGAAGTCGGACGCTTAACCGACTGAGCCACCCAGGCGCCCCTCACCACTTTTATTCAACATAGTACTGGAAGTCCTAGCCACAGCATTCAGACAAGAAAAGGAAATAAGTGGCATCCAAATTTGTAAGGAAAAAGTAAAACTCTCACTATTCACAGATGACATTATACTATATAGAGAAAACTCTAAAGATGTCACAAAAAAACTTCTAAATTTGATCAATAAATTCAGTAAATCATTACATTGTACACCTGAAACTAATATAACACTGTAGGTTAATTATGCTTGAATTAAAAAATAAATACTTTGAAAGAGTATTACTGATTAAAAGATATGATATCTTCCATTTTATTAAAAAAAATATGGGAATGGGGGAAGTATCTAGGCTTATAGCCAAAACAAGGTTTGCCATGTGTTGATTATAGAATACTATTATAGGTTACATTGTGTTCCAATTCAAATATCCCAAATTCTTATGCTGAAGCCCAGATTCCCAGTACCACGCAATGTCATTGAATTTGGAGATAGTACCTTTGAAGACATAATTAAGTTAAAAATAGGCTGTTGGAGTGAGACTTAATCCAATTTTTTTAAATTTTATTTTATATTTTTTAAAATTTACATCCAAATTAGTTAGCATATAGTGCAACAATGATTTCAGGAGTATATTCCTTAGTGCCCTTTACACATTTAGCCCATCCACCTTCCCACAACCCCTCCAGCAACCCTCAGTTTGTTCTCCATATTTATGAGTCTCTTCTGTTTTGTGCCCCTCCCTGCTTTTATATTATTTTTGTTTCCCTTCCTTGATGTTCATCTGTTTTGTCGCATAAAGTCCTCATATGAGTGAAGTCATATGATTTTTGTCTTTCTCTGACTGACTAATTTCACTTAGCATAATACCCTCCAGTTCCATCCACATAGTTGCAAATGGCAAGATTTCATTCTTTTTGATTGCTGAGTAATACTCTATTGTGTGTGTGTATGTGTGTGTGTATATATATATATATATATATATATATATACCACATCTTCTTTACCCATTCATCCATTGATGGACATTTGGACTCTTACCATACTTTGGCTATTGTTGATAGTGCTGCTATAAACATGGGAGCGCATGTGTCCCTTCGAAACCGCATACCTGTATCCTGTGGATAAATGCCTAGTAGTGCAATTGCTAGGTCGTAGGGTAGTTCTATTTTTAGTTTTTTTTAGGATCCTCCATGCTGTTTTCCAGAGTGGCTGCACCAGCTTGCATTCCCACCAACAATGCAAAAGAGATCCTCTTTCTCCACATCCTCACCAACATCTGTTGTTGCCTGAGTTGTTAATGTTAGCCATTCTGACACTTGTGAGGTGGTATCTCATTGTGGTTTTGATTTGTATTTCCCTGATGATGAGTGACGTTCAGATTTTATTCATGTGTTGGTTGGCCATCTGGATGTCTTCTTTGGAGGAGTGTCTATTCATGTCTTTTGCCCATTTCTTCACTGGATTCTTTGTTTGTTGGATGTTGAGTTTGAGAAGTTCTTTATAGATTTTGTATACTAACCCTTTATCTGATATGTCATTTGCAAATATCTTCTCCCATTCTGTCGGTTGCCTTTTAGTTGTGTTGATTGTTTCCTTCGTTGTGTAGAAGCTTTTTATTTTGATGAGATCCCAGTAGTCTTAATCCAATTTAACTAGGTTCTTATATGAAAAGTAATTTGGACACATAAAGAAACACCAAGGATATGCACACAGAGAAAAGACCGTATGAGGACATAGCAAGAAGGTGCCCATCTACAAGCCATGGAAAGGCCTCAGAAGAAATCCAGTTAATTGACACTTTTATGTTGAATTTCTAGGCTTGTTGCATTGTTAAATTATATTGTACACCTGAAACTAACACTGTGTTAATTATACTTCAATAAATAAAAACATTAATTACAGCTTTTACAATCATCAATTATTGCAGCATTTTATTCTGCCTATGATGAATATATATTTATACTTTTATTGACTGACAGGGTATCAACACGTAAGGCAAACAAATACATTTACATCTAGATTTAGTCTAAAGTTGCAACTAGAAATATTAGCTATTATTGAAAGAGAGTATTTAGGTGATGACCATAACTCCAAGTGTTATGGTTTGTTATATTACTAATGATGTGACATTGGTTAGAGATGATGGTAATTTGAGAATGATCAGAATCACACTCATACAGGGGTGGAAGAAATTGTTTTGGCATACTATTTGACTACTTGGCCTTTCTAACTTCACATCTGAAACTACTGTTGAATAGTAGATTTGGTCCAAGTACTTGTATAAAATGCATACTTTGGTTGAATAAGTACATGAATTAAAAAAAAAAAAACCTGGATATGCCCTATAAAGAGACATCTATTCTAATGAGAAAGAAAATCCTGCATCTCTCTATAGTTTCAGAGGAAAATTTTCCCTAATATTTTATCATTTTTTATAGATATAACTAAAAATGTCATTATCTCAGAATCTTTGATCCTTGTCTAGGTCAATGAGTCATTTATCTAAGTTTTATGGTGATATAAAAGTGCAACAAATGTTATTTGACTAGAAATTCATCAGAATTATTGCCCAATAAGATCTAATGTTAAATATTGGTGTTTAATTGCATTGAACCACTCCAAGTGCCTTAAGGAAAAGTTAGGAAGTATAAATAATAATGCTTGAAAATATCTTTGAATATATGTGAAATGGGTATTAAAGATATTCTTTTCATTTTCTAACATTCTCAAGTGGATCTGCTTTTAATTTCTTTGATCAATTTTCCAAATTAACCACTCCACAGTACTATTTCACCTATATCCTGGAGTCACATAATATATAGTATTCTCTGTCAGGGTTTTCAAGGTATAGTTAGTATTATGCCCATATTACAAATGAAGCATCTGAGACATAACAACATTAAATAACTTGTTCATTGTCATTTAGGTTGTGGGGCCTGAGTTCAAGCCTGAAAGTTTTTGATACCACAGTCTATGCCCTTATCAATAAATACCAAGAGTGGGGTACAGGGGAAGCACAAAAAAACAAGAACTGCTGTATGTGAAGAATTTGAAGATGTAACAAAGAAACAGAGGTAATTTCAGGTAAGGGTAATCCACCCTCTCAGAAGCCTCAGAGGACTTGGAATCCTGGACAACTCTGAGGCTGTGGTTCATCTACTGGCCATCTTCATATCCTCTAGAATTCCCAGGAGTCAGCACTTTAAGATTAATAGAAGCTTTAATAGCTTGAAAACTATAAAAAATTTACCAACTCCATCATCATATACTGTCAGTGACATTGGACTGAATGAGCCAGTATCCCTCCTAGGAAGGATAGTGTGGCTCAGGAAACTTTTAGTATGTCTAGGTCCAGTTCTGCTTGTTCTTAGTAAGCCCTGGGGGTCATGTCAGGCTATGATTGTAAATTACTCTCTTCAGACTAGCACCCAGGTATTTGAAGCTAAGACCACAGTCAGAAAATCATAATCAACAGTACGTTTCCCATTCATATCATCTTTTACTTGGATTACAATGATTAAAGTAGAGCTAGAGAAAAGTGGACAGATGTTAGAGACATTTGTGTAGTGAAATAAAGAAGTCTTATGGATTAGCTAGCCTGAGAACAAGGAAAGGGAGGATTCCAGGATGAATCCAAAGGGTTTATTTACCTGTTTATTTTTTTTCTTTAAACAATTGATTGGAGAATGGTACCACTTGCTGAAAAAGGTCATACAAAAGGAGGAGCAAGTTTGATATAAATAATGATAGTGAGTTTGGGACCTGATGAATTTGAGGTTCCCTGAATCATCTAAGTGAAACTGCTTAACACACAGTCAGCTGGATAAAGAGTGTGGAATTCTGAGACAATCAGGCTATAGCTAGAGATTCAGAGGTCACCTGTACATAGATGTTAAGTGAGTCAAAGAAAGAGGATGAATTCAACTAGAGATAATGCATAGGATGAAAATGATACAAGGCTGAGCAACACTTATGTTTAGGACTTAGGCAGGAATAAAAACCAAAAAAGTTTAGAAAGCATTTTTAGACATTTTTTTTTAATTCAGGGAATGCTGCTTCTGAAAAATATGGAGTAACAGATTTAATCTTCCATCTGAAACAACAAAAGAGAAACCAAATATATGAAACAACAGTTTTCAAGGCAATTGGGAATCAGACAATAAAGGATAATGACCCTGACAGCTAACTGTTTTGAGAAGGTTACAGATCACAATACAAGGAAAGGGAAATGAGACAGAGCATAGAGAACTCTCTCAGTTAAGGAGACAGTTAAGGAGTCATAGGTCAGAGTACCAGAGAGTAGAGAGCTTCACAGGAAAAGAATCCCAGCGACTTTCAGAATCTTGGTTCTTCAGCAGAGTGTGGATCAGCACATACATGTGAAGACACCATCCAAGGCTATAGAAATGTCATCAAAAAAATTTAGAGGGAACGGTGCCCAGTTTCCCACACTACAAACTTCGATTGCCCTTTGGAGCTCTATAACTCAGAGAATCCCCACTGAGTTGCTGACACTTGACCTAGGCACATAAACCCCATCCCCATCTCTCTATCCTTTGGTGGTTCCCTTACCTTCCTCTCCTTCTGGGTAGTGGCCCATACACCATAACTAGATGTTCTTATGCTGTGAGGAAACTCCCCCATGTAACCCTATCAAAGCGTCACTCAAATAAAGCTTGTTGCGTGCTACTGCAACCTCATGCTTATATTTGCTTCCTTGATCATCCCTCAAATCTTTTGAACTTACAAGTGGTGATGAGGAAGGTAGAGGATTTGGGTCATGATCAAGAGAATGTAAGTAACACCTGCAGGTCTGAACAGAAAAGGGGTAGGAGTGCATGCCCCTGGACTGATGGCATTATTCTGGAGGGGTATCCAAACCCCAACCCTTGGGTTGAGGTAGCTAAAGCATTACTTAACGTGACTAAAGACAAGGAAGTTTATATTCCTGCCCCTCTCAGGACTCCTAAACAGGGGGCTGTCCTGCTGAAGTGGGGCTCCAAACCAGGAAAGGCAAGCTAGGCCTTCTCCTTGGAAGCTTCTCACCAGGACAGAAAAACAAGATGGAGGAGAAGACCTGGGAGAAGAGGACTGGTGCCCTCTAGAGGAACAGGCAGCACAATGCCACCAAGGTGGTGGAGAAGAAAATCTACTCTCTCCCCAAGACCACCTGTAAGTAATATAGACAAAAGAGACAAGAGGGGAGGATCAAGAAGGAAGGGCTGGTTTTCATCGGAAGAAGGGAACTCCTTCTCCTCCTTCTCCTTCTCCTTCTCCTTCTCCTTCTCCTTCTCCTTCTCCTTCTCCTCTGTCATCGTCTTCTCCTTCTCTTTTTCATTCTCTTTTTCCTTCTCCTTCCTTTCCCTCTCCCTCTCCCCCTCCCCCTCCCTCTCCCACATGCTCTGCTGCTCCTCCTCCTCCTTCTTCTTCTCCTTCTTCTCTCTTCTCTCTTTCTCTCTTTCTTTCTTCCTCTCTCTCAGAAATGCAGTTTCTCCTTAAGGACCTGGCCCAGGAACCAAATTTAAAAAGGGGGGTTGCCAGGCATTGTAGTATGTGTCTGATGAGTGAATTCTATCAGGGGCTGAAATTCAAAAATTGACTGCCATAGTACAGGATGGAAAAATGGAGTTCCCACAAAAAGATCCTGCACAACAGGCAAAGAAGGTGTAAAGGACCCCCAGGGGAGGCTTTTGACCCCAGTTCACATACACCTTGTTGATGTGGGTTTTCATGGCTTGGAGGACTACATGAGGCTTTATAAACACCTAGGCAGACTGTCAATAAAAAATCCTAGCTGAGGCCAAAGATCTCTATCAGCTGAGGGTGCTGGAGTGGGCTTATCAGGTAACAGATGGCATGCAGCATAATGACTTAGCAAGTCAGAGGAGGCTGAATTAAATCCTGAGTCTATACAATTGTTTCTCAGTGGGACTCCTGACAGATATAAGTCCTCTTTACTGGCAATGATGGTGAAAGCTAAAACAATACAAAACCCATAGCTGTCCTGGATTTAACAGAAACTCATGAAAGAAAAACTCAATGTCAAGTGTTAACCTGTTAACTCTATAAACAATACCCTACTTGGCATAAAGCAAAACTACTAACAACACTGAGGTTCCCTGCCTCCTAGGCTAAACAAACTACCTACAGACCAAGGTTCATACTATGTCCTGTGTAATGGGAATAGCTCCCCTTAAAACTGGATCAGCAACAGAGGCCTCCTTATTAAAATAAAAATGGTATCAACAGGATTGAGCTAAACCCACCCCTACTGGACTGCCACAAACTCCATGAGGAAATAGCTACATACTCTGCCACTGAGGCTAACTTGCCAAAAACCCCAGGAATTCCTTTGCCCTTTGTTCAATGGGGACAAGAGAGTGGATGTTCAGCATTCTCAAAACAAGAAAATCAATGGTCTTCCTTTACTAATGGAATGAGCATGGAGTATAAGGGACCAGACAATGGACAGCCACAACCTCTTACCCCCATTTAAACACCCAAAATCCAAATGGGGGGACAGACTAAGGTGTCTAGTGGGCTGAGCTCTGTATAACAGTCCCAGCAATAGAGTATGTCTTTGACAAATATTTTTTTGAGGCTTATAATTTTATTGAGCCAGGTTGGTGGCTAATGAGCTAACTACTTGTTCAAGACTTCAGCAAAATCAGGGCTACAAAATACAAGCCAATACATTTGGGATACAGAGATATGGGAAAAATCACCACATTGGCTCCCACTCTGCCAATATGGGTGCACAATACACATGTGGCCAAGCAAGACATGGAGGAGGCACACTACAATGCTAAACCTAACGAAGTAACCAAACCACCAGAGGAGGTAGGGCTCTAGAAAGAGGGGTAGGCTCCAGACCTTTGAGAGGAGACACCCTACCCTTTCTATTAGTGAATGCATGAGATGTCAGGGTATTTGGGCATCATGTAGTTATGAAAATGGATTGTTAATGAGGAGTCTACCCAACAGACAGACAAACCATTAAGGACTGTATCAGATGCCAGAAATCTAGACATTGGATCCACCACATGGGAGAAAGATTTACAGAGGAGAAGGGCCATATCAGACATGGCAAATTGATTTCACTGGGCCTCTCTCTGAAGCAGAAAAAACTATTAAATATGGATTGGCAATGGTGGATACTGACACAGGCCTTCTATTGGCTTACACATGCAGGGTACTAACCTCTGCTAATGTTACTTAGGAGTTAATACAACAGCCTTACAACCTTTGGGAGTGCCACAAGTAATACAATCAGATCAAGACTCCCACTTCATTGCAAAGCAATGTAACGATAGGCATTACAAAATAACATTTCTTGGGTTTCCCACCTACCCTGTTGTCCTACTGCAGCAGATGTCATAGAAAAATATAATGATTTTTTTTAATTTATTTATTTTTAGAGAGAGGGAGAGAGCAAGGAAGGGGTAGAGAGAGAGGGAAAGAGAGTGAATCCCAAGCAGGTTCCACACTTCCAGCACAGAGCCTGACAGAGGGCTCAAACTCACAAACCACAAGATCATGACCTAAGCCAAAATCAAGGGTCAGATGCTTAACCAACTGAGCCACCCAGGAGCCCCAGTATAATGATATTTTAAAACAAAGGCTATTAGGGGCACCTGGGTGGCTCAGTCGGTTGAGCGTCCGACTTCGCTCAGGTCACGATCTCACGGTCCGTGAGTTCGAGCCCCGCATCAGGCTCTGTGCTGACAGCTCAGAGCCTGGAGCCTGCTTCAGATTCTGTGTCTCCCTCTCTCTCTGGCCCTCCCCCCGTTCATGCTCTGTCTCTCTCTGTCTCAAAAATAAATAAATGTTAAAAAAAATTAAAACAAAGGCTATTAAGAGAACTTGCAAGATAATAGTTCCCCAAGTAATTAAAATATTGCCCACAGTTCTGATTATATTAAATTCATAGCCCTATGGCATAACTGTGTCATATTAAAATTCACAAGAAATGAAAAGAACCAATAGAGACACTATGACATCTGCTGGTGTAAATATCCACACTGGACACCAGTCAATTACTAGTTTTTGCTGATGTGAGAACCCTGAAATTGCCTCTCACAGCAAAGAAACATCCACCTGGTTCTTTCATCTTATCTTTCTCCATAATATAAAATCCAGAGCCTAGCCACTTCTCCCTCCATCCAGAAAGGGACCTCCTGTGGACCACTGACTATGGGACAATACTGAAACTGCTTTTGCTTCTCATCCAGTGTAAGCTGAGCAAACCACTCACCACTATGAACAGAAGGGTGTCCTCATCTGCTGCCCATATATTCCACTAAAAGTACCAAGGAACAACCCTTGACCTGCTTCTCATATCCAGAACATAGAACTAATCATCCCAGACCAGTAACACCATTTGGGTGATACCCAAGGGTACAATCAAATCTACTGCTGCTCACAGATAACCTCTGAGTTTCACTCCTACTCTCTTGCTGTGCCCTTTCCTTACCTGAGAAGTTCCTACACTTGCCAGTGTTGACTACACACCCATTGATAGATCACCTTGCCCTGGAAATCTACACCCTACTGCTGACAAGGTATGTCTTAAAACAACATGCCACATGCACATGACAGAGTGACACACAATATGGGTCAGGATGGGGACCACAGGAATCACACTGTTGGCTATTCAGGTTGGTCAGTCTTACCAACATGACCATGAACACCAACACTGAGGCTAGCATGCCTCCCCCTCCTATTTCTACTACCAGCAAATACACATTCTGGTTAAGCCAGACTCTAAAATATGACTTGTGAATTACAGGTACCTTCTAACCTCATGGGCCAACTTTTATTTCAAATTAAATGAAAGTGACTATTACCAACTAGTGCCATCAAACAAACAGAGCAATGAGCCACTAACTATGAGATTCATCTAAGGCATACCCAGAGATGGTGTGCACCCAGTAATACAACCAGGATTCTAGTCATTGGTGGAATCAAATTAAAAATACTCTAATCCAGAGTCAATACCAGCAAACCCTATGGGATTACAGAGATAAAATTATAGTTCTCACTAATTCCCAGATAATGATTTACTTTATTTTATTTATTTATTTTGAGAGGGGGAAGGGGAAGAGAGAGAGGGAGAGAGAGAATCCCAAGCAGGTTCCGTACTTTCAGCACAGAGCCTGATGCAAGACTCAAACCCACAAACCATGAGATCATGACCTGAGCTGAGATCAAGACTCGGATGCTTAACTGGCTAAGCTACCCAGGCACCCCCTAGATGATGATTAAATGTAAAACCTGCCAACAATGTATGCCCTTATAACGACTGGCCTCTTTTCCTGTTCATTATAACGATCTTACTCTCTAGCACACGTCCCATTTATTAAAACAGAGAAATTTCACTAACCAACTGGCCAAGGGCACCTTACCACAGACCTCTTTCCTGGATGCTAATCAATATGTACAAGGAAGGAAATATATATTATATAATATTATCTAGGCCAAGTCACGTCTAAAAAATGAGGGACTGCAACCAGTCTGGGAATTCTTCCTTAACTTAATCTTATCACAGTGCCAACTGTAAGTTTTACATAACACTCAGTGGTAACAGGCTGTACAACTGTAATGCTGGTTTCCCACAGTGAACAATCGTGCCTTTTGGGTGTTACAATAAAGATAATTCTTATGAAAACTATATTTGATCCCATGGAGAAATCTAGCTGCCCTCTACATGGGAGTGTCTCCACTCAAATTGACAACTACTTGCTTACAGCCATTACAAAATATGCTGGGTTTACCAAGGCCACCATTAGTAAAGACTTGGGAAAACTTGAGGGTAATTTCCACCCAATGGTACTTTTCTGGGGGATCCTAAAAAATGCATATCCCACTGTACAGGACATAGAAACAATAATGAGAAGCCTGATACCAAAGCTAACTTGGGGGAAATTTATTGGTGTAGTCACACCAGCATCTCCCAAGGGACCACCCATAAGGCTATCAAAGCTGTATAAATGGATGCCCCAGAAAAGTTTCCCCTAGAACTAAAGTGATAGAGCATGTGGTCCCCCACTTAAACACAACCAAGTCATGATACACATGTATAGAAATGGGAAAATGTATTTTGATGTCTATATTTTAAAAATAACTTGGCCTACCTGTGAGGATCCCTTATGTGAATGCCCTATAGCTCAAGATCTAATTTGGTGCACAGCTAAATAAACAACTTTTTCCAAACCACTGAAAGCACCTGTGAAGCTAAGCCTATGCTCACCGAAACACACATATGTATTTACTATTAGCAAACATCAGGAAACTGAGGCACTAATACACACCATTTGGAAAGAGCAGAAACATATAATTACCCACCAAACAAAACCTACATATAGCCTTTGCCACAATATATAACATGGCAAGCTTAACTGCATACTGGGCTTGCTTTCACCAACCTGATTTTAGTACACATAGCATAGTACCTTTCCCCTGGCCAAGCCCCGCCCCCATAATCCTCATTTATCAATATAAGCCTATTCTCCTGGATATTGATATCCAACAACAATATCCAGAAGCTAATCTCACACTAATATGTAGGATAAGGTAGGCTGAGCCCATAACCAATTTAGTTGACCAAGTTGCTGAATGCAAGGTTAATAACATGAAAGCTTGTTTAACTATAATCATGTATGCTTTTATTAACACCCCCTTAAAATTGCACTACTACATACAAACTTATATTCATAAGAACACAGAGAAGGAGCCTGGTGAGTCTGTAAGGGAATCAAGCTTCTAAGGAAATATCACAAGTTTTTAAAATATATTTAACAGTATTTCCTTCACTTGAGTTTTCCTCAAAATTCTAGTAGAACTTAATTCAGCAATAGAATCCCCCAAGGACTTGCCCTTACAAACCACACTAGCCATAACCCTCTAATGCCACAAACATGCTTTCCAAATAGTCTCACTGGTACTAACTACCTTAGGATCACTAATTTTGTGAGCAGTAGAAACAGCATATGTGTGGGACACCACACAACAATTAAAAGAAACATATATGGTCATGTCTAAGGACTTAACCACACAAATTAAATAAACAGTCAGGGCTAGAACTCTTAGTCGAATTTTGCCATACTTTGGGGATGTTGGTATTAGATAACCCCATAGTGATACATTATTTTAGTGGCTTCCAAGTGAGGGGTCTGTGTACTTCTTAACACATCTTGTTGCATATGGGTAAATAATATGCACAAAAGTTTTACAGATAACCAGAGAAATTTTCACCAAAAGGACCATAATATTACTATACTACTGATCTGTTCTCCAGGCTTTCCCCCTAAATGGGAAGACTGGCTGTGAATGGGTTTCAAAATCCTGGTTTTTGCATTTATAGGATTCTGGGTCTTCAAAATGCTTTATCTCTGTCCCTAAACTCAGGCATTAGGAGATACCATACAATTTAGATTGTAAAAGAACATAAAAACAGGGAATGGATTGTTATGCAAATGGTTAAAGATAGCTCCTATATATTGGCAGCTAGGTTGTTTGTTTATTTGCCAGTGTTGACTCAAAAGCCATTGGCTTCAGGGGTGCCTGAGTGGCTCAGTCAGTTAAGTGTCCAACTCTTGATCTCAGCTCAGGTCATGATCTCACAGTTTGTGGGAACAGCAGGGAGCCTGCTCGGGACTCTCTCTTTTTCTCTCTACGTCCTTTGTGCTCTCTCTCTCAAATAAACTTTAAAAAATTAAAAGTACTGGCTCCAAACTCAAATTCGTATACATACAATTTTTTTTAATTTTTTAAACATTTTTATTTATTTTTGAGAGAGAGAGAGAGAGAGAGAGAGAGAGAGAGAGAGAGAGAGAGAAAGAGCAGGGGAGGGGCAGAGAGAGAGGAGGAGAGAGAATCCCAAACAGGCTCTGCACTGTGAGCGCAGAGCCCAACGCAGGGCTCGAATTCACGAACAGTGAGATCATGACCTGATCTGAAATTCAAGAGTCATCCACTTAACCGACTGAGCTACCCAGGTACCCCAACATCAATTGTTTTAAACAGAGCCCAAATAAGCAGATTTTTAGCCATTCAGAGCCCATCTCTTTTGCATAGCCCATTAAACTGTGCCTAACATCTGTTAGCCATAGATTAGATAAACCCTATAGCTATAAAAGACCCTAAGCTATTGCTGCTCTTCAGAACTCTCTGATCCAGAGTCTCCTTGTCAGGTTGCTAATTTATATGACTTAGACATGTAAATTCCCTCTCTGATTCCTCTCTCCCCTAGGAGTTTCCCTGCCATCAGGGAATCCCCTCCAGGCAAGCATGGCTTGCCCAAATAAAGTTTGTTGCAGGCTACTGCCACCTCCTGACCATGTCTATTTCCTGGATCAGCCCTCAAATCCCTAAAATTCACTACAAAATAATAATACTTGAAGTAGATAGTAATAAAGGTGTACTTCATAAAACCTAAAGCAATCACTGCAAAACAAAACAAAAAACTTGTAGCTAATAAGACAAGAAAGAAGGAGATAAAATGCAATCATAAAAAAAAACTCAATCCAAAAGTAGTCAGAGGAAAAAGGAACAAAGTACCTGTGGGTCCAATAGAAATTAAATATCAGATTAATAGACTCAAATATAACTTCAGTAATAATATAATTAAATGGTCTAAAAAATCACCATTAAAAAGCTAAGATTGTGGGGCCTCCTCAGTCAGTTAAGCATCCGACTTTAGTCCAGGTCATTGTCTCACAGTGTGTGTGTTCAAGCCCCGAGTTGGGGTCTGTGCTGACAGCTCAGAGCCTGGAACCTAGTTTGGATTCTGTGCCTCCCAATCTCTCTCTTCCTCTCCCCCACTCACACTCTGTCTCTCTTTTCCTCCCCCACTCAGGCTCTTTCTCTGTCTCTCAAAAATAGATAAATGTTTAAAAAAATTTTTTTAAGCTAAGGTTGTCAGATTGAATGTAAAACTCAAGACCCAACTATATACTGATTACAAGAAATACTCTTTAAGTGTAAACACACAAAAAGGGGCACCTCGGTGGCTCAGTCAGTTAAGCATTCAACTTCGACTCAGGTCATGATCTCACAGGTTAGTGAGTTTAAGCCCTGCCTAGGGATCTGTGCTGACAGCTCAGAGCCTGGAGCCTGCTTCAGATTCTGTGTCTGCCTCTTCTTCTGTTTCTCCCTCACTTGCACTCTGTGCCTCTCTCTCTCAAATAAATAAGTAAATTAACATTTAAAAATTTCTTTAAATGTAAACACACAAAAAGGTTAAAATATGGAAAAATACATATTACAAATCTAAGATGTATTACAAAAGCAATAAATATAAGAGACCACTAATATCAAAGTGGATTTCAGAACAAAAAATATTACCAAGGATAAAGAAAGTCCTTTAATAATAACAAAGTGACCAATTAATCAAAAGACACAACAATCCAGGGCACAGTCAGTTAAGCATCTGACTCTTGATCTCAGCTGAGGTCTTGATCTCAGGGTGGTGAGTTCAAGCCCCATGTTGGGCTCCATGCTGGGTATGAAGCCTACTAAAAAAAAAAAAAGATATAACAATCCTAAATGTTATGTTCTTTGTATCAGAGGCTCAAAATATCTGAAGCAAAAACTACCAGAACTTCAAGGGAAATAGACAAATCCACAGTGAGATTTCAATACCACCTCTTCAATAATTTATAGTACAAGTAGAGAAATGGCAAGGATATAGTAGACTTGAGCAACATTGTCATTCAAATTGAGTGATTTGCATTTACTAAATATTCTATTCAAGGAGAGCAAAATACACATTCACCTCAGGTGTACATAAAACATTTCACGAAACAAGTCTACTTTGGATCATGAAAAAGAGTCTCGATAAATTTAAACAGAAACAAGTCATGAAAAGAATATTCTCTGATGTACTTCATTAGCCTCCTGGGCTTTGGCTACCCAACAACTGCGAAGTATGTGATAGCATAGTAAGCAGGGAGGGAAAAAAAAGAGAATGGATCAAGGCAGCATCACATGTGCAGAAGCACACCCACGAACACACATTGCTGCTGTAGAAAGAGACAATAGAAAATAGGGCATTGACAGAGATAATGATCAAAACCCCTCACCACTCATCAGACTTTCTTCTCATAACTTCAGGATTACACAAGTGAGTTTTCTTAGGGTCAAGTAGCTATAGTAAAGCTGAACCAAAGTAAACTACACTGACAATTTCCAGTATTATATTGGAAGCTACTGACGACAGTGAACTTATTCTGAGCAGGTCCCAACCCATCATTTTCATGTATGTTTGAAGAAATGGCCTCTAGGCATTTATCTAATACCTTCTAAAGTAGTGACCTTCAAACTTTTCTATTGCAATGCATGAAAAACATATATTTTTAAATATAATTGAGAAGGCACAAAAGTGTGTGTGTGTCTATGGATATATTATATATGTAGGACACTGTGGCATTTTCTGTTTTATCTCAGTTCTTTAAAATACTGCTTGTGGCCCACAACATTAATCTCATGACCCACTACAGATTACAAATGACCATGTGGAAAACATTAGTCTTTTTACAGAAAATTCCCAATGACTACTGCATGCTGTTATAGAAGTACATGCAAATACATGTGAGAACCCCCATTTTGTCCTCATCCTTGCTAATTCAAGTGTTTCAGACACAAAGGACATCTTTAATATGAGCCACAGGCCACAAAAATGTGGAATTGCTGATGAAATAGAAGTTCCACTTGCAAAGTTTCCCATTAAAATTCAGAAATGGGGCTTAAGACGTGCACTTATGATGAGCACTGGGTGATGTGTGAAATTGTTGAATCACCACATTGTACACCTGAAAGTAATATAACACTGTAATATTAACTAGTTGGAATTAAAATGAAAACTTTGAAAAAAATTCAGACAACAGTGTCTGTTTTGCATATGGCAGCTGTCATTTGGTACAGATGGGAACTCACAAGTAAAAGAGTCAGCAGGTGTACATGATTTCTTGTACAGTTGGTATCCTGTGTAAAGCTGTGCTTGGGCTGGGGTGCAGCTGAGTGCCATACATTATGGGGTTTAGCTAAGGGATCCCATTTCCCTACTGTGCTCCCATTTTATGAGGGAAGTGTGAGGTTTGCATTACACATGGTGCAGAATAAATAATTTGACCTTAAGCACCAAGCAGGTTAAGCTTAGATGTCAGCACTTCAGAGGCCTCTGGAAAATGCCACTCCCAGAGTCTGTGAACATTGCATCTCAGTCCTATAGGGATTTAAGTTTGTTCTTAGATTCTCTTAGTTGGATGAAAGGAAGCCTCTGGTCTTGTTGGAAGTTTCTGCCCTTCTGTAGAAAGAGGGGCTGCTGTCAGTCCCAGCTGTAGCTCCTTGTTCAGCAGCCACAGACAGTTCCTGAATTACCTAAGAGGACATTTTTCTTCTCTCTACAATGTCTTTTATACTTTCTGCTGTGTCCAGTATTTCACAAAAGCTACCTCACAACTTGCCTCCATCCAAGTCCAAATATGGGCCTATAAATTCATTCAGTTTGCCACAGCTTAAATTCAACAGGAGCAAACAGGAAGTTAAATATTGGCATCAGGGTTGGAGCCTACACCTTGAAGTTGGAAGGGAGCAATTTAGAAATCAGCAAAGCCCAGGTTCTCATGATCCATAGCTGTCCAGGCATTGCATGACATGAATTTTGTCATCTGCTAATTAGGTGTTAGGATGAGAAGTCACTATCTCTCACTTGGTTTTAATCATTTCCTGAGTGCACTGCACTAGGAATAAGGATTAGTAGAGTGAGAAAGTAAAATTTGGTAATGATTTGGTAATGATAGTGTCTGCTGAGTGTATATATATATATATATATATATATATATATATATATATATGACTAAATAAAAGATTGGGGATTATGACGGCTCCCATTTAAAAAGGAACCATAACTTTAAACTGCTTTACATACACACGCATACACACACACACACACACACACACACACACACATTCCTCTCTTTGCCGATTCAAGGTATTTCTTTAAGTTAAACTAAGTTAAGCCCAGTTGTATGGAATATATGAGTCACCTTAAAAATATATTCTAATTTAACTATAAAGACTTACTTGCTTGTCAGGGTCTTCTTCCTCTCCTTCCTTTCCATATACTACCTCAAAAACTCAACTGATATGTTATATAGAGGCAAATAATAAGGAAGAATACCATGCATACAACTTACTATCTATGTTAACGAGAGTTTATGATTCTATTGTTACAGTAAATACTCGGCTCCCAGAAAAAGACAAACGACACCCACTCGTGGAATCAGAAAAGACTGTTTATTCTGCACAGGTGCCAGCACAGTGGCATCATCTCCAAAGTCTGAGTCCCTAACCCTAACTCTGGCCTTCTTTTATGGGTGGGATTGTAGGGGCTTAAGGAAAAAAGTGTGTGTGGGGGGCACTTATTGGTTGTGCTACATGGGAAGGTGACAAATGCAGGTGGTAAGCAAGAGTATAGAAAACAAAAGCATGCAAGGGGAAGATCTAGTCTCAGACATCTGACTGGCCCCCTTTTTTTTTATCTGCCCTTGCCAGATTTCCTTCTTATTCCCCCCTCTTGATTTTCTAGCTGCTATAGCAGCCTTAGAGAAAATCAGTTTGTGGGGGCCAGGGAACCTCTTGCTGTCATGGGAGGAGGGGAAAAGACCATTCTGGCTTCTTCCTGCTGGACAGGGATGTCGAAGGGAAGAGTGAGACAGCTGGGGTTTTTTCCCAAAGGAGAGTAGTGACAGAATGGTCCAATTGAAGCATCCTCTGGAGTTTCATAGTTTCTAGGCTGTGGGGAAGAAGCTTAGGAACACCCCAGGCTTACACCAATGGGTTAACAAGGCATAAAGCCATAGGATGCTCACACCCGAGTTTGGGTAAGCAAGATCAGGACCCCAGGATAGAGATGGGGGTGCAAAGGCACCCAGAATAGAGAGGGAGGCAAAGGACCCCAATACAAAGATATATGAGGTAAGAAAGATTAGGCATTCAGGGTGAAAACGCCCCCCAATTTAGTACTATAGCAGAAAGCTACTTTCACAGGAAGGAAGGGCCAAATTAGGTAAGATAAATAGGGCTATAGACTGCTGTGCTTCACTGTTGCAGGTGATGCTGCCCAGAGTGGAGCTGATTAACAAAAGAAAAGGTGCCTTGTTAACCCAGAGGTTATTTGCCCTGTCTGTCTCATCCCCTAGGCTAGCTAAGATAAACAGACACGACGTCTCCTGCCTGCCATTAACAATCATCTGCCCATCTGCCTGGCACCAGGATTTTATTTTTATTGACCCAAACCCCAAACACCATATGTCTTCAAACCCCTTTTTCCCTCATGCCCATGAGTTAATGTTCACCAATTCATTGTCTCTTTGTGCACGCCCATCCCATTTGTAAGCCTTCTGATTTTAATAAATACAGGGCAAGAACCCTTATTCGGGGCTCTTATCTTTTCCCAGACATTAACCATCTCTTGCTTTTCATCCTGTGTCCCACTCTATTGCTGGCCAAGAGAGAACTTTAGACTTAGAGTCTATGACACTAGGTGAAAGGAAAAAAACCTGGTTAGCATATTAAGAATACAAGGATCAAACAGGAGAGCTATTAAAAGTATTAGGAGAGGACCTGCTATAGGGAGGAGCCAGGATGCCTAATTCCATGTTTCTCCAAGAGTTCCATGAGTCTACTAATGCTTGCCTCCATTTGATAATTCACTCCCTTAGTTGTTGGGCCATAATTATAACTATTACTGATTGGTTAACATAGAAGCAGCATTTCTCATTTAGGAAGAGACATAGTCCTCCCTTTTCAGCAGTTAGCGGGTCTAGCCCTCTCCTGTTTTGTAAGACTACCACTGCTAAGGAGTCTACTTGATCTTGTAAAACTACCAGGGATTTGGCAATTTGTTCTATGTCATCTGTTAGGTCCTTGGATAATTTATGATAATAAGTGGTTGAGGAGACTATTCCTCCTATTTTAGTGTCAACCCCTGCTGCTATTCCTAAAGTAATCAGCAGAGGTATGACTTGAATAGCTCTTTTTGATTAAGTACATGCTGCCAAGGGTCCTATAATAGACTAATTGTTGGGAACAATGTTTATCTGAGGAGTGAGGAATGCCAGGGTACACATGTCCATCCCGTCAGCTGGTAGGCATAGGTAAGCATCAGTCCCATATACAAATAAAAGTCCTAGGAGGGAAGGACACCAGGGTTGGGTTGTAGAAAGATTACTAAGTTTCTGAGTGTCAAGAATCTGGTTGTATTGGCTAATGGTCAGATTGCCGACTGGCTCTGTTCCCAATTTTCTGTCAGGCATCTGGGAGTTGTTTGGGACAGTTTGACTCCAGTTAGTACAGGTCTCACCATGTGGGGGTCTGGGTCTTTAGTTAACAGGGTAACATTTACAGTTGCCTGTGTTATTGGAGTAGCTGTATAAAGGGGGCATCCTGTGGACAAGCAGAGCCAGCCAGCTCTGGCCAGGCTGGAATTGGTATCATTGAGGAGGCAATGAGTTGCACTTAACATCTGGTCCAGACAGGTATCTAAAGCAAGTGGTCTTGGGGCGCCTGGGTGGCTCAGTCAGATAAGTGTCTGACATTGGCTCAGGTCATGATCTCACAGTCTGTGAGTTGGAGCCTCGTGTTGAGCTCTGTGCTGACAGCTAAGAGCCTGGAGCCTGCTTTGGAATCTGTGTCTCCCTCTCTCTCTGCTCCTCTGCCATTCATGCTCTGTCCCGCTCTGTCTCTCAAAAATAAATAAACGTTAAACAAAAAATTTAAAGCAAGTGGTCTGCCCAATTCAAGTCTAGGCAGAGGCTGATAGGATGGATCAGAGATGACCCAACAGACTTGGAGAACATCAGGGCAGGTCAGATCAAGCAGCCCCCAATAGCGTCTTATTTTTATTTTTCCCATCAAGTTCTCCCGTTCCTGTTACAGGGAGTGATCCTCCTGGCATTATAACATCTGTCCAGCATGCAGGGGTAAATGGCGGCATAAACATTAGCAGACACAAAGAGAAAAAACACAAAGTAAAGATTATACTAACCAAGAAGAAGGCATCTTAAGATAATATCCCCAGTTTACAAACCAGCCAAACAATCCAGGAAAGACCCTAAATTTGTCCATTTATGCCTGAATGTCATCTATCAGTTTTAAGACTCTGTGAGAATTATTGGTTATATTGAAACAATACATGTCAGGGAATTTATCATAACCCAAGTGATGAAGGAGCACTGAGTAATCAATTGTGGCTCTATTCTCTAAGAGTTTGGCCCTAACTTTATTTAATTTTTTAAAAAGCATCTAATGCTTGTGAGGTGTTATTTATAGTTTTGCTGGGTTTTAGTAGAAAGTTGTTCTAATTTGAGGTGTAAAACTTTTTTAAGAGCTGGGAGTTCTACTACAGAAAGAGCCAAGGCAGCCGCTTACCATTACTATTTTGTAAATTTTTAGGTAAGCTGAGTCCAGGTATTATTTTATAAAGTAGAACTTTTATTACTTCTTGTGTCTTTTTCGTTTTGCAGGGAAGGTCTCTACCCAATTAGTAAAAGTATTAACCCATACCAACAGATGTTGGAACCTCTTTGACCTTGGCATATGAGTGAAATCTAATTGTCAGTCATCCTCTGGATAGCCTCTGGTTTTTTGATTGCCTGGGAGAGTAAGCTTGTGGTTGAGAGGATTATTTCTAAGACAAATTTTGCAGGCTGATATTACTTGTTGAAATGTCCTTGACAAATTTTTCTAGTAAAAATTCTTTGGGCCATTTGATAAATTTTATCCCTTCTTAAATGAAATACCTGATGCAGTGTTTAAATGATCTTTTCACTCTGTGAGCTCAGTAATAGTAATTGCCCCTGCTCTGTTTGTAACCATTTTAAGGTCTGAAGACAGTGTTCGTGAGTCAGACCTCAGTTCATTTTCTCAGGAGAGTAGGTAGGATTGAGTCTCCTTTAATAATTGATATAGCAGGCAAGCTATTTTCCTGAACCCCAGTATCCACAGTTTATGATATCCAGTAATTTTTAAAAACCCACGCAATTGTGGATCTGTCCTGGAGTTAGTAACAGTATAGTCTCTAATTTAGTTATAATGTCCCTTCTTAGCAAGGGATTAAGGCTCTCTGGCATTATCAGGAAAGAATGAGAAAAAATTGGGTTTTCCCATATACATCCCAAGGGCTGAGAGAAAAACTAAGTCATAAGTTTTTTTTGGAGATGTTTCTAATTGTTATGCTGAGCTTGGATCATTGGCCAGAAGTGGAAAGGAGGACAGAAAAGGTGGCTCCGGAGTTAAGAAGGAAATTAACTGCATATATATATATCCAGAGTTCCCGAGGCTCTGGGTTTCTAACAGACAATTGGTTCCCAGGAGCCACGTCAAAGATTCCCCGGGCTCCATCAGTCCCTTTCAGGGACACTGGTTATCTGAGCCCTCAAAGATAGAGGTCCCTGAGGGCATTCAGGCTTCCAGTGATTGTCTCCACACAAGGGGCAGGGCTTACAGGGCTTTGACTTCTGTTGTCTCTTCTGAGGGCAGTCTTGTTTCCAGTGCCCTGAATTTCCACATAAGTGGCATTTGGTGACAGGACCTCAGGAAGTCTAGTCCGCCATAGTATATAAGGCTGTCACTAAGGCCTTAGATTTCCAAGCCTCCTTTCCTGTTCTTTTCTCTTCATCTAGGTTGTAATAAACGCAATTGGAGTTCATAAGAGCTCCTCCAGGGTCTCTTCCAGGCCAACATCCAATTTTTGCATTTTCTCTGAATATCTAGGGCTGATTGAGTGACAAATTTGTCCTTTAAAATCATCTCAGGGGAAGATGGTGGCACAGGAGGACGCTGGGCTCACCTCGTCCTGCTGATCTCTCAGATTCCGCCCACATTGGCCTAAATAACCCAGAAAACCACTTGACGACTAGTAGAATAGACTCTCCAGAGCCAAGTGTAGACAAGAGGCCCATGGAAGAGGGTAGGAAGGGCGGAAAGGCGGTGCATGCTACACAGACTGGTGGGAGGGAGCCAGGCAGTGGAGGGACAGCCTGCTGGGCAAGGCAGAGCCCCCAAGTCTGGCTTGCAAAAGCAGAGGGGCCAGACTCCATGAGTTCTGACAGCTGACAGGACTTAACATCTGGAATGTTAAAAGTCAAAAGCTCTGCTCTCAGAGAGTGGGGAGGGCAAGAGGACGCCTGGAGGGAGAGTTGTTGGGCCCCGGAAAGACAGAGCTTGGCCGGGGAACATCATAAAAGCCATTTATGAAAAGCCCACAGCTAATATCATCCTCAATGGGGAAAAACTGAGAGCTTTCCCCCTGAGATCAGGAACACTACAGGGATGTCCACTCTCACCAATGTTGCTCAACATAGTGTTGGAAGTTCTAGCATCAATAATAAGACAACAAAAGGAAATCAAAGGCATCAAAATTGGCAAAGATCAAGTCAAGCTTTCACTTTTTGCAGATGACATGATACTCTACATAGAAAACCTGATAGACTCCACCAAAAGTCTGCTAGAACTGATACATGAATTCAGCAAAGTCACAGGATACAAAATTAATGTACAGAAATCAGTTGCATTCTTATACACTAATAATGAAGCAACAAAAAGACAAGTAAGACATTCATCCCATTCACAATTGCACCAAGAAGCATAAAATACCTAGGAATAAACCTAACCAAAGATGTAAAAGATCTGTATGCTGAAAACTATGGAAACCTTATGAAGTAAATTGAAGAAGACACAAAGAAATGGAAAGACATTCCATGCTCATGGATTGGAAGAATAAATATTGTTAAAATGTCAATACTACCCAAAGCTATTTGCACATTCAATGCAAGCCCAATCAAAATTGCACCAGCATTTTTCTCGAAGCTAGAACAAGCAATCCTAAAAGGAAATAAAAAACAGACTCTTAGTCTGAGTGAAATACGTGAAGGGGATGAAGAGTACACTTAACATGATGTGCAATGAGTAATGTACAGACTTGTTGAATTATTATATTGTACACTTGAAACTAACATAACACTGTATGCTAACTATACTTGAAAGAAAGAAAGAAAGAAAGAAAGAAAGAAAGAAAGAAAGAAAGAAAGATGAATTATATAGTATGTGGATTGTATTTACATAAAGTTGTTAAAAATTTTTAAAAGTAATTTGGAATCATGGTTACCAGTTTATTGGGTAAGGAGAAAACATATAAGAACTATATTCTTAACAAACCACAACTATACAATACATTATTATTAACTGTAGTCACCACGCTGTACCTTAGATCTTCAGAACTTATTTATCCTGCATAACTGAAACTTTGTACCTTTTGATGAACATCTCATTTCTCCCAGCCCTCAGCCATTGGTAACCACCATTCATTCTACTCTCTGCTCCTATGAGTTAGACTTTTTTAGGTTCCACATACGAGTGAGATCATACAGTATTTGTCTTTCTGTGTCTGGCTTATTTCACTTAACATGATGTCCTGCAGTTTCATTCATGTTGCTGCAATGACAGTATTTCCTCCTTATTTGAAGCCTAATATTACTCTAGCTCACACGCACACACACAGACACACACACATACATTTTCTTCATCCATTCATCCATTAACAGACACTTAGCATGATTGTGGTAATCATTTCACAATGAGTGCATATATAAAAATATCACATTATATATATATATATATTTGGCAACTATATCTCAGTAAAACTGGGAAAAAAGAAATTTGAAAGATAGGGTTTAAATTACATTTTAAATATAATTTTTTGAATAATTAGCTCAGTGTATTTATAGGTCTATGACCAATCTTATAGTCATGACCACCAACTCCTATTGGGGTAGTCAGTAAAACTTATTTTGTTAAATATACTAGAGTTATATTAGGCCCAAAGGCCCTATATGTAATGTTCCATAAATAAAATCCACATAGAACAAAGTACCAAACATAAGAACAAAATTATTTGTGATTAACAGCAAAATTTTTGTCTCTCAGTGAGAATAAGGCAAGTGGGGTGAAAAGGAACTAATGGGCACTGTTGGCAGTATCCTGGAAACCTTAATAGCAAATAGCTAAAATAATCTGTGGCCTAAATTATGTAAATGTTGTTTCAAAACTCTATATCTGGAAGAAATAATTCTGTTTGATAATAATTTTAGGATATTTAATCTTTGAATTTTTTGTAATCATAAAAGGATTTAGCCACAATTAAAGTCACTTAAAAAATCATACTGTAGAATTTTGATGGTTTCCTGTCTCACACTTATGTCTTTCATCCATTTTGAATTTATTTTTTGTGTGTGGTGTAAGAAAGTGGTCCATGCCATCAAAATCCTACAGGAGAAAACAGATAGCAACATCTTTGATTTTGGCTAAAGCAACTTCGTACTAGACATGTCCCTGGAAGCAAGGGAAACAAAAACAAAAACGAACTATTAGGACCTCATCAAGATAAACAGCATCTGCACAGTGAAGGAAGCAAACAACACAACTAAAAGGCAACCAACAGAATGGGAGAAGACATTTGCAATGACATATCAGATAAAGGCTTAGTATCCAAAATTTATAAAGAACTTATCAAAGTCAACACCCAAAAAACAAATAATCCAGTAAAGAAATGGGCAGAAGACATGAATAGACACTTTTCTAAAGAAGACATCCAGATGGTGAACAGACACATGAAAAGGTGCTCAATATCACTCATCATCAGAGAAATACAAATCAAAACCACGATGAGATAGCACCTCACACTCATTAGAATGGCTAAAATTAACAACTTAGGAAACAACAGATGTTGGCAAGGATGCAGAGAAAGGGGAACCCTTTTGCATTTGGTGGGAATGCAAACTGGTGCAGCCACTTTGGAAAACAGTATAGAGGTTCTTCAAAAATAGAACTGCTCTAGGATCCAGCAATTTCACTACTAGGTATTTACCTAAAGGATACAAAAATGCTGATTTGAAGGGACACATACTCCACAAGGTTTATAGCAGTGCTATCAACAATAGCCAAATTATGGAAAGAGCACAAATGTCTATTGATGAATGGATAAAAATATGCAGTATACATGTACAATGGAATATTACTTGACAATCAAAAAAATGAAATCTTGCCACCTGCAACAACATGGATGAAATGAGAGTATATGATACTAAGTGAAATAAGTCAGTCAGAGAAAGACAAATACCATATGAGTTCACTAATATGTGGAATTTAAGAAACAAAACAGATGGGAAGGGAAGGAAAAATAAGATAAAAATAGAGCCATAAGAGACTCTTCAGTAGAGAGAACAAACTGAGGGTTTTTGGAGGAGAGATGGGTGAGGATTGACTAAATGGGCGTTGGGCATTAAGGAGGTCACTTGTTGGGATGAGCACTGGGTGTTATATATAAGTGATGAATCACTGGGTTCTACTCATGATATCAATACTACACTGTTTGTTAACTAACTTGAATTTAAATAAATAAAATTTAAAAATTAAAAAAATCATACTAAAACAGCTACCCGTATGCCAGTATCCTGAATTATCCAGCTTTTACCAAAGTTACTATATAAAAATATCATCAAAGAAAACTTTGGCAGTCATTCATTGAACTCTTTTCTGGAGTCTATATCTTACTCCATTGATACATCTATTCTTGGGTCAGTACTAAGCTACCTTGCAGCACAGACACATTTTGAGTATTAAGCATTTTAAGCAAAATCATTCACTTTTTCCTACAAAAACACAGATGATATGAGGAATACTATCTTTGGAATGAAATATGAATTATGTCTTTAACTTTAAGTGCTCTTTGGTGAAACAATTCCTGAGCTTCAGTTTTCTCATTTCAAAAAAATAGGTTAAGGGCACCTGGGAGGCTCAGTTGGTTAAGTGTCTGACTCTAGATTTTGGCTCAGGTCATGATCTCACAGTGGTGAGACTGAACTCCGTGTCTAGCTCCACTCTGGGCGTGGAGCCTGCTTAAGATTTTCTCCCTCTCCCTCTGCCCCTCTCCTGTGCGCTCTCTCTCTCTCTCTCTCTCTCAAAAGAAAAAAAATAGGTTAACATCCCTATGTAAGAGGGCTTTATTCTGGTTGTTGTAAGGTATGTTGACTTGGTAGGTTACACATGCTATATATAACTTTACACTTTTGATGCTATGACTAAGAAATAGTGCATAATTTTATGATGAAAATGCAATGTAACTTCCCCTGATTTGTCAATACAGAGCCCTGACAAGGAAAGACTTTTAAGCACCCAAAATTAGTTGTGGGAAAAAAAGGAAAATTCTTTATAGCAAGGGATGACATTAAACTACAAACTACATTCTTTTCAATTTTTCAGCCACATTTTGGGGAAATGTATTTTTAAAAATATTTACTTAAATAATATCTACACCTAACATGGGGCTTGAACTCACCACTCTGAGATCAAGAGTTGCATGCTCTTCTGACTGAGGCAGCAGGCTCCCCTGGGGAAATGTTTGAGATCTCTTTTTAATGTTTTCTTTCATCCTCTTATTGATTATGTCATAATGAATGATGCACACATGCACTTTACCCCATAGGCATTCTTCTTCCTCTTTCCTTCACATTGAACCAGTGGTACTCCTTCACCTTCTCCCTTCTCTGGTGTATTATCCTCTCAGTTAATGGCTCCTTTTGACAAGGTTGCTAAACACCAGACTCCTGGGTCTAGAGGAGTGTGTACGTGTGCACATAAAAACTGTTATTAGAAAAAAGAGGAAAAAAAGAGAAAAACTGTTGTTAATACATGCAATGTCTTAAATATACATAATACATAGATATATCTAATTTTAAGATTTTTTCAACACAAATTCTATATACTTCTTTTTAATAAAGCTATGCTTCCCTCAGTGAAGAGTTAGCTCTGATAAGAGTTACCCACAAGGACCTTGAGAGCTATTTAAGTCTATGTTGGGATGGATGTGTGTAATCTATTGTTAATAAGCATGAGAAGGAAGTCATCCTGAATATTTCCAGGAAGGACAACAGCATATCATTCCAAGCAACAACAGAATGCAACCCTCCTGGATCAATGCTCCTTCATAAGACCAACTGTCATACTTTTTCCTCATGCAAGGCTTTTATCAATTTATTTGTACCGTTCAACATCATTTTTTCAAAAATTAATTTCTGCTAATAAAAAACATCAAATGTTAAAGCACTCACAACCACAGGCTCAACCAGCTAGGAAGAATCTTGATTATGTCTTTCTCCAGATCTGAACATTAATCTTACTTGCCCACTCATATTTCACACTGAGAATAGAATCTTGTTATTTTTATTTTTTGTGAAAAGCTGTATATTTATACACACACACAAATTGGGAAAGATAAAAAAGTGTTCACAGTGGTTATCACTAGGTGGTGGGATTATTAGTGTTTCTGATTCTCTTCCTTTTGCTTATTACAGTGTCTAACTTTTCCAGATAAATCACATTTCTTTTGTCATATGAGAATTACTTTTTAAATGTTTATTTATTTTTGAGAAAGAGAGAGAGAGTACCAGTGCACACAAAAGCACAAACACCTGTGTGCAAGAGGGGGAGGGGCAGAGAAAGAGGGAGACAGAGGATCTGGAGCTATGTGGGGCTGGAACCCACAAACTGTGAGATCATGACCTGAGCCAAAGTCAGATGCTTAACCGACTGAGCCACCCAGGCACCTTGAGAGTTGCTTTTAATTAAAACAAAAATTATTTTCATTAAGTCTGACATTTTTTTTTTTCCTGCAGGAGCTAGTGAGAGAAAATAAGAGTTCTGGTTTGAATGGTGCTTAAACAAAATAGTTCACAATTAAACAGATAACAACAAGCCAGGCTAGAGAAAGGACATCTTAGTTCTTTGCTCCCCCTGCATGATAGTGTAGCCTGAAGTATGATTAAGTCAATCTTTCCAAACCTTGATCTCTCTATCTTTAAAAAATGAACATACTTGGTGGTGCATGGCTGGCTCAGTCAATAGAGCACACGATTCTTGATCTCTGGGTTGTGAGTTCAAGCCCCACTTTGGGTGTGGAGCATACTTTAAAAAATATTTTAAAAATATAAAAATTTAAAAAAGGGAATATATTTGTATTGGTTCCAGTTCCCTAACAAACATAATTTACCAGCATGGGTCCAACACTGAGAACACTCCAGCAGAGAGACTCTTCAGGAGACCAGTACACTGTTCAAACACCTGCGTGAAAGAAACCTCCAATTAACTTTAGCACCACAGACATGCCAAGATAAAGCTTTGCACTAGAAGCTTAAGTAAATAAAACCTTCCTTTTGTGCATCTTGTATTTAATTCAGAATTAAACAGTTTCTTACTAAGTAGTACTTGAAAAACATATCATTTAGAAACCCAAAATATTGCCTGTAATTTGTCAAAAGAAATATTTTTAAGTTTTATTCTACCAGAAAGTTGTGGCCTTGATAAAAATTTGTAGAGCTGAGAAAGTTCATTATTTCTGGCATCCTTTGTAAATTCCACAATTTACATTTAGGTTTCTTTCCTCAGTATCTATTCTGGGAAGACAAACAAACAAACAAACAAAGGAATGGGAAAGGACCAGAAAGTTCCTTTTTTTAATGAGATGCAAAAAAGGGAGTGGGATTGGCTTAATTCCACATTACCAAATTAAAGTTTACTGTCAGTTTGTTAGTTGGCAAAACTAACATCAATTTATACACACCACGGTACTTTAAAAGATAGAAGTTGAACTCTTCTGTCAGTTATTCTGTCTCAGAAAGCAAATAACCTACAAACTGGATTACACTGGTTTGTAAGCATCACCACAACTTTTTTTGGAAACATGATCATGTTGCAGAAAGGCACATCACAAATGCAACCAAAACCTTTTCTACAGATCAGAAAATGAAATGTATTTTGGACATATTCATTGGGCATCAAGTATTAGGGAAAGAGCCGGTTCCAATATGTTGACATTCTGCTCTGCCTTCACGCTGGATAGTGTGGCCAGGTGTGCCACGTCCTTCACTCTGGGGAGAAGCATAACCAAGGCAGAAGCAGTCAAACGCGATGTCAAAAGCCTAAGGGTGGCTGCCTGTACCCTCGCTGCTACACCCCCCCCCCCCATGAGCACCCCAGGAAGTTCTCACCTGGTGGGCAGCCAGAGCTCCAGGCTTCTCAGAACAATTGCTGGCCCCTGACTCCTCTTCTCCCAGTACTTGTCTCAACCACTGGTTTTGCTGGTCTCCTGCTTAAAGGAGAACTGTAGCAGGATTCTCGCACAGCAAGTTGTGACACGGAGGCTATTTTTTCTAAGAGGCAACTTTTTGTCGGCACTGCTCAGTTGGGTTCCTATCCAAAGTACTGAGCCCCAAACGCCACATGGTGTAGTTTTTTAGATATATTTTTTGTGTCCCATATATGGTAACACACAAACATGCAGTCTGATTAAGTGGTCTCATATTACAAGGTCCTGAAGGGTGTTGTCCTATATAGCCAGGTTGCCTTGAGGTTTTTGTTGTTGTTGTTTTTCCTTAGGAAGAGGACCCTACCACATTCCCCCCTTTGATGCTCAGACCCCTCTATTGAGGGTCAAAGAGCATTATATTGGTTTGGAGGTTTATATAGGCTGTCCTTCCACATATTTAGTATAGTTCACCTGGGTCCCACCATTTGATAGTTGCGTTGACATTGTCCCAGGTCTCTCAGGGATGAAAAAAGTTAGACAAAGGGTAGGGATCTGGCTCAAGGTGATCTGGGGTCCCCCACCATTGGGTTTTCCAGGTAGTTGAGTCATAAAATTTTTGGCCTAGGCATATTAAATTTTTAACAGAGATGACGATGAACTTTTTTTCCCACTAGGAAGACAGTTTTTCCCAATAATTGAGCTTTTGAGAAACCAAACCCCGGTAGTAGGACTGGAGTATTTTGTTTTACTATAAGGCTTGTGGGGATCTAATTTTTTAGTCTTTTATGGCCATTGTTTTCCTATGTTGGCACCAACGAAGTATCCTATCCACAAAAGGAAGGTGAGCATTAACAGAAACCTCTCACCACATTTCCAGCTGGCCAGGGCGACCTCAGCCAATCCTATGACAAAGAGTAGAGCAAGAATCACAATAATAGTGACAAGGCGTGACAGTGCATCACAGTAAAGAAACATAGAAAATAAGGACAAGTCTTTTGTTTCATCAGACAATCAATTCCTCAAGCTTTTGCTGTGTGTCGATTAGCCAGCTTCCAGAGTGACTAAAACAGGGCTGCAGTCTCCTGGAGCCTCTGGAGTTGCAGATTGCTTCTTCCAAATGGTCAGTTTGCACAGCATTGACGGATCAGGAATGCACTCCCAGCTTCAAGATGCCAGCTTCACTCTGCTGTAGTGAATCCAGGGACCTAGGGACTGCTACTTTTACTGCAGTAGGGATGGACAAAATGACAGTGAACAGGCCCCTCCAGAGGGGTTTTAGGGGTTGGACATTTTACTCTTTTATCCATATTGTATCTTCTGGTTTAAAGGGGTAAGCGTTTGTGGTCAGATTAACAGGTAATCGCTCCCTGACCCCGTGGTGTAAGGTGGTTAGGGTAGAGCCAAGGGCCTGCGTCTGTTGTCTTAGGGTTAGGTTTTCTATCTCATTTAGATTCCCCCCTTATGCCCTTGATAATGGAGGGAGGGTTCCCATAAAGCATTTCATAAGGGGAGAACCCCATCTGCTTCTTTAGCCTCCCACTTGCAGCTGCAGTCTGCCTCCCTGAAGGTCCCTTATTTCTCCATGCCTAATGTCAACCCTTTCCCTATTTATTTCTCCCATGGAATAGGGCCTGTAACTGCTGTTAGAGAACAGGGTCGATGATCATTCTGTCTTTTTTAAGCTGATAAGGGACGGTGTAGGGGTACGGCAGTTAGAGTCTACCCAAGGGTCAGTCGAGTGGCCCACAGTATAGTTTTATAGGAAGGCTGGCAGGCATGAGGCAGCATAAACATTAGCAGACACAAAGAGTAAAACATAAAGATTATACTGACCAACAAGATGACATCTTAAGATAATCTCCCCAGTTTTCAAACCTGTCAAATAATCTAGGAGAGACCCTGGCTTTGTAAACAACATATGTCAGGGAATCGCTCATAACCCAGGTGATGGAGGAGCAGGAGCAGTAAGTAATTAATGGTGGCTCTATTTCCAAGAGTTTGATCCTAACTTAATTGAAAAAAAAATTTTAAGTATCTAATGCTTGTGAGGTGTTATTTAGAATTTTGCTGTGTATAAGCATACAGTTTGTTTTATTTCGAGGTGTAAAACTTTTTTAAGAGCCAGAAGTTCTACTAGAGAAAGAGTCCAGGCAGCCCTTTACCAAATTTGTAAAGTTTTAAGTAAGCCAAACCTCGGTATTATTTTATAAAGCAGAGTTTTTATTACTTTTTGTGCTTTCTCTGTCTTGTAGGGGAAGGCCTTTACCCAATTAGTAAAAATATTAACCCATAAAAATAGATGTTGGAATCTTTTTGACCTTGGCATATGAGTGAAACATAATTGTTAGTCTTTTCTGGATAGCCTCCAGTTCGTTGATTGCCTGGGAGAGCAAGTTTGTGGTTGAAAGGATTGTTTCTAAGACATACTTCACAGGCTGATACTACTTGCAGAACTGTCCTTGACAAATGTTTTTTTCCAGTAAACATTTTTTGGGCCATTTAAGAAGTTTTGTTCCTCCGTAAATGAAAAGGTCTGATGCTATGTTTTAATGATCTTTTACCTCTGTGTGCTTGGTAATAGTAATTGCCCTGCTCTGTTTGTAACCATTTTAAGGGCTGGAGACAGTGTCTAGAAGTCAGACCCCAGTTTATTTATTTATTTTTTTGGAGGAGGGGGAATAGAGTAGGTGGGATTGAGTCTCCTTTAATAATGATACAGCAGGCAAACTATTTTCCTGAACCCTAGTATCTATAGCCTATAATATCTAGTAATTTTCAAAAACTCACATAATTGTTTATCTGTCCTGGAGTTAGTAGCACCATAGTCTCTAGTTAGTTATACTCCTTTCTAGCAAGGGAGTTAGACTCTCTGGCATTATCAGGAAAGAATGAGAAAAAATTAGGTTTCCCCATATATGTCCCAGGGGCTGAGAGAAGCATTTAGTTAGAAGTTTTCTGGAGATGCCTCTAATCATCATGATGTGTTTGGATAGTTGGCCTGGAGTGGAAAGGAGGACAGAAAAGGTAGCTCTGGTGTCAAGAAGGAAATAAACCAGTTTTCCTTCTATATTTAGAGTTACCCAGGGTCTTGGGCTTTTGATAAACAGTTGGTTTAGGGGAGCTTCTGTTATGCCCAGAATTCGTGATCCCCAAAGACCACTAGGGGGCCGAGTCCGATGCAAAAGCAAAGAGCCTTTATTCGAGCTAGCTCGAGCTCAATCCCCTACCTGCACCAACGCAGCGGTGAGATACCAGGGAAAGAGAGCGAGGTTCAAAAGGACAAAGGTTTTATTGGGGCCTGGGGGCAGTTGGTGAGGTAATGGCTATGGTCTCAGCCGATTGGCTGGGGAAGGGTCCTGGGGAAGGGTCGAGTCCTGTTAGGCAGGTGAGGGGGGGGTTACTCAAGGGGAGGAGGTGTGGTCAAGGTGAAGGACACAGAACAAGATGGAGTCGGCTGGCGTAGGCCCGCCCTTTCACTATGATGAAGATACCCAGGCCCTGGGTTAGTCCCTTCCAGAGACACTGGTTATCTGAGCCCTCACAGATAGAGGTCCCTGAGGGCATTCAGATCTCCAGTGACTGTCTCCACACAAGGGGCATGGCTTATAGGGTTTTTATTTTGGTTGTCCCCTCTGAGGACATTCTCATTTTAGTGCTCTGAATGGCCATATAAATGACACTTGGTGCCAGGACCTCGGGAAGTCCAGTCTTACATGGTACATAAGGCCACAACTAAGGCCTCAGATTTTTTTTAAGTCTCCTTTCCTGTTTTGTTTGTAATATATCCAATTAGCAGCTTGTAAGAATTCTTCCAGGGTCCCTTTAAGGCCAACAGCCAATTTTTGCATTTTCTCTGAATATCTAGGGCTGATTGAGTGGCAAATTTGTCCTTTAAAATTATCTCAGCCTTAGGGGTGTCAGGGGAGATAGCCATATATTTAAGGAGAGCCTCCCTCAACCTCTCCAGGAAGGCAATTGGGCTCTCATTTTGTGTTTGTGAAATAGTGGCTAATTTAGCATAATTTAAGGGCTAAATCTTAGATTTCCTTAAAATTTTTTAAAAACATCTGTCTCATTAAGATTCTGATTTAACAAAAGCACTATATCTTTCCAGGTCAACTCAAAAACGTACGTAATATTCTGAGAAGTCTTTATGTACTTATCTGATCAGAAAATTTACCTAGATCTCTTTTTATCTGCCTTAAACCTTGTAATGTAAAGTTTTTTTTCTTCTGGAATTCTAGCTTCTTGTAAGGGAAACATGTCTGTTACATTACAGGGAGGGCCTGGATAAGGTGGGCAGCAGGGAACAGAATTTTATTATTATTATTATTATTATTATTATTATTATTATTATTATTATTTTGTATAGATTGCAGACCCTAGGAGGAGGAGGAGGAGCTGGAAGACTTCCTTTCCTCCTTCTCTAGGTCTGTTTTGGATACACATAAGGAGCACTTAATTGTTTCCCCTCCTGATTGCTGGACTTTAGAAAGGGATGCCATTAAATTAGGATCCACCTTACATTGTTTACATATATCTCGATTTTTTAAGGCCCAAAAACAATGAACATAGGGGAATTCTCCCCCATTTTCCTTTACATTTGCAAAACAAGTCCAATTGTAAGATAGTATTGTCATTGATATTTCCCTCTGGAGGCCAGGTTCCCTCTTCCAATTTGTATTGGGCCAAGCCTTTGTGCAAAAGAAAATGAATCATAATGCATTCCAAAGGAGTAATGGCTTTGGTTGGGGAATTACCCATTTATAGGAAAAAGGAAGATAGTTGTCCCTTATTTCAATTTCCTATAGCTGGCCAGGGGAAACCTCATCTCCTGGCCCTACATTGTGGCTGGCTATGCGATTGGCAGCCAAAGCCCTGTTAGTCTTGCAAGGTGCTGGGAATATTTATTCTTACCTAGGCTTGACCCTACCTCCGAAAGCTGACCTGGTCTTTTCTGTTTTGTTTGTTTTTTTTTTTCCTTACCCCTCCGTTTCCCACCTGCAAGATGTTGTGAGTATGGACTGTGACCAAGCAAGACTTTCCTGGTTGTCATAGGATGTACTAATTTTATTTGGCCCAACAATAACTTACATATTAATCATTGACTATTGAGGGAGGAGGTTAAAAGGCCAAAGTCAAGGTCTATTCCTCTGCCTTTTTCAACAATGCCCACATAAATATGTTTTAGCCATGTGGATATCCATTTTTGGCATATAATGGGCTAAGTTTAGTAAAATGGCTCCCAAGTATCTTAGTAAAAGCTCTTCATATATCATCCATCCCTCATATGGCAGAGGTATCCATACCTCTGCTGAACAGGAACATCATAACTGTGGAGGATTTGGAGTCCAGAACTGAGGGTATTGTCATCATTTTCCCAGCCTTTGGATCAAAGGAGGAGGAATTTTAATCTTAACCCAGAGTACTTTTTAAATATATTTATTTTAACCTTAGTCCATCCTGACCACACATGAAATTTTTTTTTAAAGATTTTCCTTCATGAACCTTTTACAACTTTTTTTTTTGTATTTAGATTTTTCCCAAGCCATTTTTCTCCAAATAACCAGTCTCATTTAGGACAAAATTACTTTTTTTACCTTCAACAAAAATATATTTCCATTTCTTTTATCTTTCTTTTGTGTCTATTTTTTTTACTATAGAGTTGTTTTTATTTTTATCAGTTTAACTACATTTAGCAGAATTTTAACTCTTAGAAACCTTAGTCTCCAGTGAAAACTAAGTAGTAACCAATTGTGAACTTTGTTACATCAGAATTTTTTTAGATGGCAAACTTACGAACCCATTAAGCACATAGCATGTTTCCCATAGATCCAAATAGCCTTAGTTTTTTTTGTAACAAGTCAAAACCACAGGCGTACATCTAGTACTTAGTGCTTTAGCCTCTTATATCATTAGCTATCCAATGAATTCAATCTCAATTTATCATGTAAGCAAAACTTTAACGTTTTAGGTTACCAAAGACCTTGAAAGCTATCTTAACAATTACCCATGAAAACTATGAGACAAAGTTAACCATTACTTTAAGTCATCCCTTTGCTGACAAATTGGAACAGAGATAACATGAGTTTATTTGACCTTTAGCAAATCTAGGTAGAATAAAAGTTTTTGTTTTCATTTAATTTGATAAACATTGTCTATCTCAAACCAACAAACTTAAATTAGTTTAAACACTGAATAGGTTTTACTTGGGTCCACTTAAGACAATTTGTTCCCCATGGTTAATTTTTACCTGGAACGTTGGTGGGGAAATCTGAAGTCAGTGATCTTCACTCCTCAACATCTAGGGTGGGAGGAGGAGCTGATGGTGCCTGAGGCACTGAGGGGCCAGTAGTGCAGCTGCACCCCAGGTGGTGCAGAAACAGGAGAGGGGAAGGGAAGGCAGAAGAGACAAGGTGCCAGCAGAAGGCAGAGAAAAGAATTCCCAAGTTTTAAATCTTGTCAGCTCAGACAGAGGAGCAGAATCCAGGTGTGTTTTGTTTTGTTTTGTTTTGTTCTGTTTTGCACTAGTGGAATTAGGCACTCCATGTCAGTTGAGAGAAGACAGGTAAGTTCCCTGAAACAATGAGAGTTTTGGCAGCTGCTTGGGAATATTCCTTAAGGTCCCTGTTTTGAGGTAGACTAACCAGAGACAGTTGGCTCTAATTATCATAGTCATTGACCCAGGAAATGAAGGTGAGACAAGTCTCCATACACAGTCACACAGTGACTCCAACCTGCCGCCCAGCGCCCAGAGCCTTAGCGTTGCAGCTTCGTTCCTTGTCCTTTGTGGAACTACTATGGCAACTCTGGGAGGTGATCAGTCTCCCCTTCTGCTTGGAGGTTCATATCCTCAGTGGCAAAGGAGGTGGAAATGCACTGTCTCTGAATCCTGGACACAAGCCCCCAAGTATCGTAGCAGGATTCTTGCACAGAGTTGTGACACCGAGGCTTTTTTTTTTCTAGGAAGCAACTTTATTTTTGCTCAGTTGGGTTTGTACCCAAAGAACTGAGCCCCAAATGCCATTGTTGGAGAAGTGGATATGTTATGCCCAGAATTCGTGATCCCCAAAGACCACTAGGGAGCCGAGTCCGATGCAAAAGCAAAAGAGCCTTTATTCGAGCTAGCTCCAGCTCAATCCCCTACCTGCACCGACACAGCGGTGAGATACCAGGGTGAGAGAGCAAGTTTCAAAAGGACAAAGGTTTTATTGGCAGTTGGTGAGGTAATGGCTATGGCCTCAGCCGATTGGCTGGGGAAGGGTCCGAGTCCTGATAGGCAGGTGAGGGAGGGGGTTACTCAAGGGGAGGAGGTGTGGTCAAGGTGAAGGACACAGAACAAGATGGAGTTGGCCGGCATAGGCCCGCCCTTTCAGATAAAGTACACCAAAGATGGCTGATTGGACTAAAACAAATTCTGGTCTCTAGCTTAGAGACCTCTCCTCCAGGTTCTTCTTCCTTTGTTTGCTGCACACGTGAAAACCACCCCCACACACACAAATATGGAGGCTTATAAGTATAAATTACCTTCCCTGCTCACATTCGGAGCTCAGATCTTTAGAGAAACGGTCTCCTCTGAGCCTGCCAATGTTAAATAAGTCTCCAATCCACCAAGGTCTCCGAGTGCTGCTTGGTTTTTCTGCCAGTATTCTAGCCTGATTCCCTAACAAATTTGGTTCCCTGACTGGGAAACCCAACTGCGCTGGCCCATTGTTGCCACCGGTTTGGGAGAACAGTGAGGCGGTGACAGAATGAGGGATCACAAGGGAGAGTGCGCACTCTGCCTAAATTTCGGCAGTCTCCTTCTCTGTCCGCACGGGCCTGCCTGGCTTCGCCATTCCCGCCAGACTCGAGGAGACTTGGCAGGTGAGGACCTGGACCCGACGTCAGAACCAGTAAGGCTGGGGCCCAATCTAGTCAGACCCACTAGCAACAGTGGAAGGGGGACCTGATCACTCCCCAAGACTTCAGAAGTCTCACAGGTAGGGATTCTATGGTAGGGAATATAATAACCTCTGGTGTGTATGTGAATGTGAATGTGCGACTCAGTCTAGCCTTCCTGCTGAGTTCGTTTCTGTGGCTCCACAGGCAGGCATCCTTGGGGTCCCCAGGGGCCCACAGAATCTGAGTGGGCCCGTCTGCGATTCCATGAGGGATGGCGCTTGGTCTGTGGTGATATCAGAATGGTTTCTGATCGTGGGTCGCAGGGCTGGGACCTGTGGGGCTGAGCATCGCCTGGCTTCCTTTGGGGCATGGCCAGGTGGGTATCTGGCTTGTCTCCTCACTGGAGGGGGGCACCCCTGTCCCTCTGTCTTTGTGACTTCACCTTATAGGAGCACTGTGGGGTCGGGATGGAGCAAGGAGAGCCAGGCAAAGGTTTTAGCCACTTTATCTGGAGTCACCCAGGGAGCCAAAGAAGAGACCCACCACTCCCCTAATGTTCCCCCTCTTCATGAGTCTTTAGGCTCCCTCCACCCTCCCCTGAGCTTGAAACACCTCCCCTGGCCAACTTGCCACTGCTGCCGCCCATTTCTCCTCCCCTTCCAGGCCAGAGAACCCTCCCCCACAAGGACTGGTGGCCAGATTGCACCCTCGGCCAGGCACTCTCCAGATGCCAGTCCACATCTGCTGATATCAAGAGGCTCTCCAGGGGATCAGAGCAGGGGGCTGAGAAGGCCATAAATATACCCAGCAGCAAGGGGGGAGGCCCAGAACCTCCTTAGCAAGGGGTCAATGAACGTACTGCAAGTAGAAAGGACATTAAAAAGAATAAATGTCCCAACCAGGGAAAGTCCCAAAAACCCAGCTGCAATCAGGAGGAAGCTCAAGAAGGGGACCTTATTGGTCTAGCTGAGATAGAACCAGACTAAAAGGGGACACTGACTCTCCCTGTTCCTCTGCTTAATAGTTATGAGTGATTCTCCCTCATTTCCCAGGTTAAGGCTATAATTGGAGCCAACTGTCGTTGGTCTACCTCAGGAAAAGGACTTTAAGGAATATTCCCAAGCAGTTGCTGCTTCTGCCTTCCCCTTCCCCTCATGTTTCTGCACCAACTTGGGTGTGGCCCTATACCATCCTCAGTGTCTCAGGCACCATTGGCTCCTCCTCCCACCCTCCAAGTAAAGGAGCAAAGTGCACCCCCCACCTTGGACCACCCATTTCAGATATCTCCACTGTTGCCCCAAATGAAAATTGACAATGGGAAAAAAGTTGACTTTTAGGTGGATGCAGGTGGAACATATTTGATGTTTAAACGAATTTAAGTTTATTGGACCTGTCTTTTTTTTTTTTTTAACGTTTTTTGAGACAGACAGAGACAGAGCATGAACAGGGGAGGGGCAGAGAGAGAGGGAGACACAGAATCTGAAACAGGTTCCAGGCTCTGAGCTGTCAGCACAGAGCCCGACGCGGGGCTCAAACTCACGGACTGCGAGATCGTGACCTGAGCCGAAGTCGGATGCTTAACTGACCAAGCCACCCAGGCGCCCCTGGACCTGTCTTTAAAGTTATCAGTAAAGGTTAAATAAGCTCTGTTATCTCTGTTGCAATTTGTTAATGATAGTTAATTTTGTATGTCTCAGTTTTCATGAATAATTGTTGAGATAACTTTCAAGGTCCTTGGTAACCTGAACATAGGTTTGTGTTTTTAACTTCTTGTTGCTGAGAAATTAATGCTATTCGGACCTATTGGAAAACATGCTTTGTACTTAATTGTTCATGAATTTACCATCTACAAAAATTCTGATGTAAACACCTCTCAATTGGTTACTAAGTCCTCAATTGGAGACTAAGGTTTTCTAAGAGTTAAAATTCTGCTAAATGTGCTTAAGACTGATGAAAATAAAGAAAGCAACTCTGTATGTAGGAAAATAGGAGGTACATAAGAAAGATATAAGGAATGGAAACACAGTTTCGTTGAGGGTAGAAGAAAGTAATTTTGTCCTAAATGAGACTGGTTATTTGGAAAGAAATGGCTTTGGGACAAAATTTCGAAGCAAAAGAAAGTTATAGAAGGTTGAGATGAATGGAATTTTATTTTTTTAATATGAAATTTATTGTCAAATTGGTTTCCATACAACACCCAGTGCTCATCCCAACAGGTGTCCTCCTCAAGAGATGAATGGAATTTTAAAAGTACACTAGTATAAGGTTGAAATCCTACTTTCCTTTCTGCTCAAATGACAAAGTTTTCTTGAACTGTTGATCTGCTCTTGATAAGACAATGCAAACAAAAGTTTATTCTCCAAGAAAATCAAAGTTTTAGGTCTCATCTCTATCAGGTCTTTGATTACTTAGTTAAAACTTCTCAATGCTAAAGAAGCTAGGTTTTGATAACAACTGTATAATGCTATACATTCACCTTTGGGATCTTTTATTGCCATTTTAGGTGAATATATAAAATTGTAAGATTTATAATGATCTGTAATCCTATTTAGATGCACTTATGACTTCTGGGATTTTTGTTTTTGTTTTTTACACTTATTCATTTTTGAGAGACGGAGAGAGACAGAGCACAAGTGGGCAGAGAGAGAGGGAGACACAGAATCTGAAGCAGGCCCCAGGCTCTGAGCTGATAGCACAGAGCCCGATGTGGGGCTTGAACTCACAAACCACGAGATCATGTCCTGAGCCGAAGTTGGATGCTTAACCGACTGAGCCACCCAGGCGCCCCATGACTTCTGGGGTTTTAGCAAACTTCTCAGGATTTAAATGGTAAATGAAGTCTTCTTGACCAATTAGGCCCTTTTATTTGGGGTGTTAAGTTATTTGGAAACGCTCTGTCATACAATGGTAAACCTTAGATTGTATTGCACAGGTAAATGTTGTAACTGCCGAATATATGCAATTCCTAAAATTTTAATATTTTGATATAAGGTCATCACTTAATATTCTGATTACTTGAGATGTTATATGTCACAGAAATAACCGAATTTATTTGTCAATTGCATCATAATGAACTCTCATAAGATCTTTACGATGTCTATTTCTGAGATTTTGCCATTTATAATTGTTCTTATTCTCTCACAAAACGTGTTTCTTCTTCAAGGAGATTTATAAAAAGGACTTTGGGGATAAATACAGGTATTTGACATCTTTAAGACTAATACTAAAATGGGCAAAATTTCCAGAACTAAAAAGCTGCATTCAAATTGAACAAGAATTAGGAACAAGGGATTAAATGAACTGAGGAAGATTATAGTTTTCTGATTCTTGTTAAAAATATTGCTGGTTCCCTAATGTTTCATTTTCCAGATTGAGGAAACTTTCTCTTAAGATATCTATGATATACAAAAATGTCATAAAGTATGCATTTGTAAACTGAAGCATTTATCTTTTCTCTCTACATAGTTACCTGAAATTCAAAACTCTCAATGAGTATTCTTTCTTTCATGGCAATTACAATTGTTTACATAAGTTCAATAAGAATCTGTTCATCTCATAACAGGTCACCATTAGAAATACTGGTTATTTTACCAAGGCTTTCACTGGAATGTCATATTTGAGGATGACATTCATAGACTCAGATATGACCAGACAGCTTTAAGGAATTAGGGTTGGCTTTATAAAACATGGAGCCATAAAGCCCCCTGGAAATGTTGGCCTGGTGCCTTGTTTACAGAGTTCCCAGCAGCCTCACCAGGTAAGTAAAGAAGGTCACTTCCTGGCAGGTGCAGGAACCTCAGGATATATTGGGGACCTCATGAAGAGGAATTTGCCCAACTCTACAGGTAGTGCAGGCCTGTCTGATGACAAGTATTTGGCTTGGCTTCTAGCCTGGAGAGGCTACTAAAAGTTCAACCTGGAGATTCCTTATAAAAGGTTCCAATAAAGCAAACTTTAAAAGATCCTCATGATCAATCGCTATTCTTGCTGAGCTTATGTAAATAATTAGGCCAGATTTGTTAAGACTGGATTTGTTCTACAAGTGCATTGGTCTCAATTTGGCTATCTCTGGAAAGGGGGGTTCTAGAGAGAACAACTATGTTTCAACAATGCACCATTATGGATGTTAAATTCTAGTTATGATTGCTTTAAATGTTTGTTGTTTGCCTAAACTAGACAGCTTGAAATAACCTTCAGAAAATTGTCACAGTATTTCATATATAGGCAATCTTCTATGCTTGTTATACTATGGGGATAATAATAAGACCCCGTGGGCATATGATTATTTAAGCAACTGGAAAATGGGATGGATCTCTAAATATGCAAACCATATCTTCCCTAAACCTGATCTGACGGTTACCAGAAACCCGCACCTTTCGAAGACTTGGAGGTGGACTTACAGACATACAACCAAATAGAGGATTCAGTTTCAGGTATCACCCCATGGGTCCATCACTCCAGAGCTAAGAAGGCCAACTCAGAGGAACCCTCAACCTGGTGAAGTGATCCAGATCCAGTCAACCCACTTAAACTGACCCTCAAAAGGACATTGGCCCCTGAGATCTCCAGCCCTGCCCCAGCCACACCCCAGAAGCTGGCTGGCCTGCACATGGCAGAAGCTTGAGGAATCAACATGAGGACTGAGCCCAGGGGTTTGGATGCAACTCTGCCAGCTCTTGCCCCTCACTGGTGTCATAGCCCTGATCTTACTTCTTACTGTTGGGCTGATAGAGACTGTACCAACAAGCTGGATGTAGGACAAAAGATGCATGCTGGATCTCACATACCTCCTCTGGATGGGGGGATTACTGAGTATTGCCTGTATATTATGATAATTTCTCTCACCTTCACAACTGCTGCTTACCCACTTTGCCCCCAGTATTGTTATATGACAATAAGGGGGTCAAGGGTGTTCAGCGCCTTCACCTCCCTCCACAAATATTGCTACAAGGGAAAAACACCCACTCTCTGTCAGTCACCCCGTGCCCCAAGGACTAAGTATTGGACCATAGAGATCACCCAAAATGTCAGGAACCCATGTCACAACAAGGGCCTCCAGAGAGGGGAGCTTGCTACACTTACCTTCCTCAATTGGGGGAATCTCGGATGAGAAAGAGATGCAAGACAGGACCCTTCAAAAGGTTACAAAGGATACACAGGACAGAGTAATATAAGCCATAAAGGCAACCACTACCCCTGGCAGCCTACCAGGGTTTGAGCCTTTCAGCCCTCAATCAGATGCTTACCAATTCCCCGCTCCGGTGTTGGACTAACACTACTCTACCAGTCCTCCATAAAATAGATAATCACACCCAAACCTGCTGGATGTGCTTCCCCTTAGCTGGAGGGCTTACTTAGTCACTCCTATCCCTTTGACCTGGGAAGCTCCCGCAAATCTCAAAACCAACACTTCTGTCTTAACTGGACCCCTGGCCACCGGGATCTGTCTCAAAAATGCCAACAATCTAATCTGTACAGTCCCTGAAGGTATGAATGGTAACTCTCTATACGGAAGAAATATAACCTTAAAGAGGAATGCAACCTTATGTTCAACCCCTGGGGTGTTCTATCTATGTTCTAATTTGGCCTACCGATGCTTAGAGGCCAACTGGACTCAGATATGTTATTCCATCTTCCTAACCCCAGAGATATCCGTGTACACTGAAGATCAGCTCCTAACAGCCTTTAGCCCCAAGTCCCGGGCTAAACAGGCAGTCCTGCTACCCATTCTGATAGGAGCAGGAATTGAGACAGGAATAGGAACTGGAATGGGGGCATAGGTTCATCTGTAGGACTATACCATAGACTATCTCAAGAGCTAAATGAAGACATGGAACAGGTGGCAGATTCTCTGGTAACCTTACAAAGCCAAATAAACTCTCTGGTGGCAGTGACCCTCCAAAATAGGCAAGCCCTCCACCTCCTCACTTCAGAAAATGGAGGGACTTGCATCTTGCTGGGTGGAGCGGGGAGGGGGGGAATGTTGCTATTTCGTAAACCAGTCAGGAATAGTTACAACTAAGGTTAAGGAACTCAAGGAAACAATTCCACACAGACAACAGGAAAATAACCAGTGGAAAGGATTGATGGGATCTCACAGATTGGGCATCCTGGCTTCCTGCCCTGGCGAAGCCCCTCCTCTCCATAATATTACTTGTATCCATCGGCCCCTGTATACCGAATGTCAATGTCATGGTACATTTTATTGAAAACACTGTTGCTCACCAAACTACTGCACATATCTTAGTCTTCTGAGAGTACCAACCTGTAAAACTGAAAGGTGATGCCTACTAAAAGTTCTTTTTTTTTTAAGGCATCAAGGGGGGGAATTTTGTAGAAGTGGATAAAGTACACCAAAGATGGCTGATTGGACTAAAACAAACTCTGGTCTCTAGCTTAGAGACCTCTCCTCCAGGTTCTTCCTTTGTTAGCTGCGCGCGCATGAAAACCACCCCCCACACACAAATATGGAGGCTGATAACAATAAATTACCCTTCCCACTCGCATTCGGGGCTCAGATCTTTGGAGAAATGGTCTCCTCTGAGCCCACCAGTGTTAAAAAAAAAGCCTGCAATCCACCAAGGTCTCCGAGTGCTGCTTGGTTTTCCGCCAGTGTTCCAGCCTGATTCTGTAACACCGTGTGGCACTGTTTTTTTACATATTTTTTTTTTTATTTTTTGCCTCCTATATATGGTAACACACAAACATGCAGTCTATTAAGTGGTCTCATGTTACAAGGTCATGAGGGATGTTGTTGTGTATAGCCAGGTTGCTTTGAGGTTTGTTTGTTTTTGCTTGGGGAGGGGACCCTACCACAGCACTAGATGACCAGAAGCACAGGGGACAGGCTGAAGGGCAACACTCTTCACCAAGGCCATTGCTGCTCCCTTCCCAGGGACTGATCCACCATGTAGGGGGACTTGGCTTTGCTGGAGGAAAAATGAGTGGGACCATTAAGGTCCTTCTCTTCCTCATCCTATACTGAGGGTTTGGACTGAGCCCAGCCACCGGGCAGCAACAGCAAGTTTCAGGAAGCCCAGAGCCCTATCCTCAGCCTCAGGGGGGCCCTGTGGCTGGCCACACATGACACCTTTATTTGTTTTTTTAATGTTTATTTAAATTCCAGTTAGCTAACATATAGTGTAATATTAGTTTCAGGTGTACAATATAGTGATTCAACACTACCATACAACACGTGGTGCTCATCACCACAAGTGCACTCCTTAATCCCCATCACTTATTTAACCCATTACCCCTCCTCCCCTCTGGTAACCATCAGGTTTTTCTCTATAGTTAAGAGTTTGTTTCTTGGTTTGCCACTCTCCCTTTTTCCCCCTTTGCTCATTTGTTTTGTTTCTTAAATATCACACATGAGTGAAATCCTCTCTTGTCTTGGTCATGATGTGACAACACCTGTGAGGAGAAGGATGAGGACTTCCAGAACCTTCCTTCTCAGAGGGCAGGAATCATGCCACCCCAACTCTCCCAAAGGCTTCCCCCTCACAATCATGTGATACAATACTTTTACACAAAGAACATGAAAACACTAATTTGAAAAGATATATGCACCCCGTGTTTATTGCATTATTTAGAACAGCCAAGGGATGTAAGCAACCTAATCGTCCAGATGTGGTATTCACACACACACACACACACACACACACACACACACACAGGAATATTATGCAGCCATAAAAAGGATGAGATCTTGTCATTTGTGACAACATTGACAGATCTAGAGGGTATTAGGCTAAGTGAAATAAGTCAGTCAAAGACAAATACCATATGATTCCAATCGTATGTGGAATTTAAAAAGGAAAGCAAATGGGGAAAGGGAAAAATGGAGACAGGCAAACCAAGAAACAGACTGTTAACTACAGAGAACAATGTGATAGTTTCCAGAGAGGAAAGGGGTTGGGGGCTTAGGTTAAATAGGTAATGGGGATTAAGGAATGCACTTGGTATGACGAACACTGGGTGTTGTATGGAATTGGCAAATGAGTATATTGTATACCTGAAAGCAATATTACACTGTATGTTATCTACCTGGAATTTAAAGAAATACTTTAAAAAAGAAGTGTTTCTGGACTTTTTTTTTATTCTATTGCACTGTTCTACCTGTTTATTCCTATGTTGGTAGAGAACTATCTGAATTACTGTAGAATTATAGTAATGCTTGATAACTGATAGTATAATATAAACAACTTTGTTCTTTAAAATTCAGTTTGCTATTCTTTGCATTTACATAAATTTTAGCATAAGTAAATGAGACTGAATTAAAATTAGAAACTAAAGAGGAAACATTACAATGGATGTTATAGAAATACAAAGGTTCAAAAGAGAAACTATGAACACTTACACTCCATGAAATTGGAGAACCTAGAATGAATAGAAAAATTTATCAAAACATCCTATCTACCAAGACTGAATCATGAAGAATCAGAAATTATGAACACACCAATAAAAGAGTTAGGAGGTTGAATTTGAAAAAACCTCCTGAAAGGGAAGCCCATGCCCAGATAGCTTCACTGGTGAATTCTACCAAATAGTTAAATAGAAATTAATGCTAATCCTTCTCAATTCTGCCAAATATTTGAAGAAGAGGGTCTTCTTTGAAACTCATTCTGCATGGCCAGCATTATCCTACACCAAAGCTAGATAAAGACAACACATGAGAACAAAAAACTGTAGACCAATATTTCTTAAATATAAATGTAAAAATTCTCAACAAAATATTACCCATCTGATTTCAAGAACACATTTATAGGATTATAAACCATGACCAATGTGATTTATTCCTGGTATCCAAAGATGCTTCAACATACACAAATTAATCAAGTAATATTGGCATTAATAGAATGAAAGATAAAAATTACATGATTATTGCAATAGATGCAGAAAAAAGATTTGACAAAATTCAACATCCTTCCACACTGGGAATAGAAGGAAGATAACAACATAATCAAGGCCATCTACAACAAACCCACAGCTAACATTATCCTCAACAGAGACAAATTGAAAGCTTTTCTGCTAAGATCAGGAACAAGACAAGTATGCCCACTCCTACCAATGTTATGCAATACAGTACTGGAAATTTCACTTAGGGAAATGAAGCAAGAGAAAGAAATAGACGGTATCAAAATCAGAAAGGAAGAAGTTACTACTTGGAATTGATATGATTTTGTAAATAGAAAATGCCAAAGACTGAATCAAACACTTATAACTAATCAACAATTTCAGTAAAGTTGCAGGATGTAAAAAAAACACAGAAATCAGTTTTATTTCTACACACTAATAATGAGACATTTGATAAGGAAATAAAATTATCCCCTTCACAATAGCATCAAAAGAATAAAATGCTTTAAAAAATAACATTTTAAATAAAATAAATATAACTAAGAAGCCAAAAGGCTCTACAGTGAAAATCATTAACACTGATTAAGGAAATTAAAAAGACAACGTGATGACCTTGAATAAGATCCTATCTTCTTTTATCCACAGTTATCTCCTTAATAAAATGGAAATAACCGAACAGATATATATTTTTTAATGAAAAGGGGCCATTTTGATTACAGTTGACACTTGAATACCATGGGTTTGAACTATGTGGGTCCACTTATACAGAAGAGTTTTTTGATACTACAGTACAGAACTGTAAATATATTTTCTCTTATTTTCTTAACATTTTTTCTCTAGATTACTTTATTCTAATACTGTATACAATACATAAGAAACAAAGTATGTGTTGACTGTTTATGTTATTGGTAAGGATTCTGGTCAATAGCCTACTAATAGCTTAATTTTGGTAGATTCAAAAGTTATATTCAGATTTTTGACTATGCAGGGTGTCAGTACCCCTAACCTCTGCATTGATTAAGGGTCAATTTTATTTTTTTTATGTTTGAGATCTACCTGGTTTAGTTTTTTAAAATGTTTTTAAATATTTATTTTTGAGAGAGAGGGAGAGAGAAAGAGCATGCAAGTGGGGGAGGGACAGAGAGAGAGGGAGACACAGAATCTGAAGCAGGCTCCAGGCTCTGAGCTGTGAGTACAGAGCCCGACATGGGGCATGAACTCACGAACCACGAGATCATGACCTAGCCGAAGTTGGATGCTTAACCAACTGAGCCACCCAGGTGCCCCTGGTTATTTTAGTTTTAAGCACGAATCATAGATGTCACCCAGCCTCATATCAGCAGGATCACATATGCAAACCCAGTGACCAGGTAATGTGGGAGTCCAGATATGTTTTACACTGACAATGAGTCTCCTCTCCTGGTTTTCCTCCTGCTTCCTGGCCACCCCATTCATTGTTTTTTCTAGGTCCTTTCCCCGTTTCCATTTTGCATTTGAACCACTTTTCTGTTTATATGTCTTTCTGCTCCACCAGTGTAATATCCCCCATAGTAAGTACTGCGGGCCATTAGTCTTTTCAGTTCCAGCATACAGATATTTCTTGAAACATGCTGGGAACCAACACATATGTATTGAATTAGTTAATCATTTGTAATGATCCTGACGGGAAAAGCATCTCCTCCATTTGGGAGTCAATATGATAGATGTTATTTTTTAGGGACCATGCATATGGCCATTTGTCTTGTGCCAGACACTGCAGAGGACCAGCTCTGCCTTGGTGCTCTGGTGACTTTGCATGTCCCCACTTAGGCCTTGTAGGCAAAACTACACTGCAGGATGGCCTGACTCTTGGCAGAGCAACCTTGTGAAAAAAGTATAATATTTAAAATAGCAAAACTACACTGCTAGTATTCAAATATAATACGATTATGTATTTTGAAATTAAAAAAAAAGATGTAGACAGGGGTGCCTGGGTGGCTCAGTCAGTTAGGCATCCAACTTTGGCTCAGGTTCATGAGTTGGAGCCCCGCATTGGGCTCTGTGTTGACAGCTCAGCGCCTGAAGCCTGCTTTGGATTCTGTGTCTCTCTGCCCCTCCCCAGCTCATGTTCTCTCAATTCCTCTCTCTCAAAAATAAACATTAAAAGCCTTTAAAAAAAGATGTAGACATAAACTTTTGGAATTAAGTCTTATTTAGCAAGGTTGCTGGAAAGAATATAAATGTTCAAATAGAATATAAAATTTCAAAAAGTAATATACTTTTCAGTAGCATCAAGTACTTATAATAGCTTAATAAAAGAGTTACAAGGGTTTTTTGGAGATAGTTTAAAACTTTATTAAGAGAATTTTAATAGTCAAATAGGTAACATAAGAGCAGTTTGCAAGGTTTCAGCTTGTCTTTGTTTAAATCTGTGATTACCTTTCACCTGTAAGATAAAATAACAGTTGAGAACATTACTCAGCAGAACTTTATTTAGATGGCATTCATGGTATACAAAGGAAACCGCAGTTTTTCTTTTATAAGATAGACTTCCCAACATATTTTACCAATGTATTTTATTTTTTTATAATTTTTTTAACGTTTATTTATTTTTGAGACAGAGAGAGACAGAGCATGAATGGGGGAGGGTCAGAGAGAGGGAGACACAGAATCTGAAACAGGCTCCAGACTCTGAGCTGTCAGCACAGAGCCCGACGCGGGGCTCGAACTCACGGACCGTAAGATCATGACCTGAGCTGAAGTCGGCCGCTTAACCGACTGAGCCACCCAGGCGCCCCAATTTTACCAATGTATTTTAAACACACCACTCTTTCTACTAGTATAAGGAAACAAAAAGGCTCTTCATATTCAGAACACATTAAATGAAGTGAATCTATTGAAAGGTAGTTTTAAATGAAAGCAAAATGGTGTACTTTTACTAAAAATCCAAATAAAACACAAAACAACCTATGAAACAAAAGAAATTTACACCAGTATTATTTAAATAAAACAATTTGAAAAAAATATTCTGAATATAAGACATTAAAACAGTAATGTCCCATTTGCTACTGCTGTACTAAACAGAAATTCCAGTACTACAACTGTTTTTTTCTCTATCATGCAGAGGTGCAAAATGTTTCTTTGATTTAGGTTAGTGCTAATGTGATTGCTAAAGTAGGGTAGCCATTTGTCCCCATTTCTACCTGTAGTCCTAGTATGATTATGAATAATGCCTTTTTTCACACTTGACAGTGTTGAGTTTGCATAATAAATTATATGGTTACACTAGTTTTGAGTCATTACCTTTCTTTCTGACATCAAAATGTGAAGCTCACATATACCTTAAGAGAATGGCAACCAAAAAAAGGAAGGAAGGAAGAAATGAATGGACACAAGGAGGGAGAAGAAATGGGAGAGGGAGAAAAAGATACCTAGAAAAGTCAGACATTTGTTTCTAAAAGTCAGTGCTTTTTTTAAATTTTATTAAGGAATATATCACAAATATAATTGTATATATTTAAAGTGTACAACATGATGCTGTGCTCCATGTACACTGTAATTAACACACGCATCACGCACATAGTTAACTTTTTGTGGTGAGAATGCTGAAGATGTACTCTCATCACCTTTCTAGTATACAATACCATCTTATTCACTACAAGTAAATACTTTTGAGAGACAACTCTGACTGACACATTTCATAAGTTTTCCTATGGTAACTGTGATGTTTAGATAATTAGGTGCTATTGGGATTTATTAAGTAATATATGTTTTCCTAATAAATCAACTATTTCATCCATATTTTGAAAATAGAGTTCAAGATAGTATTCACTCTGAATTACATAAAATACTCAATGTCTGTCAGTGTCTTGTTCATTTTCAATATTGTATATGCTTGGGTGTATGTATTTGGGCTTTTTCCATTTTCCTTCAGATTATGTAAACTAGTGGATACTCTTCATAAGTATCTTTAAAAAGAGCAATCATTCTGATTTATTAGTTGTGTACTTTTCTTTTTACTAATTATTCATAAATTTTATTAAGTACCTCTTTCTTTTTCCCTTAGGTTTATTCTGTTGCTCTTTTTTCCTTACCTTTATATTGAATGGCCATGTAATGTATTATTTATTTAAAAACATGCATTTAAAGGCCATGATCTTCCTATGAGTACATTCTAGCCATGTAAAATAGGCTCCTGGAAGTAGTCTAAAAACTGTCTCTTAATATAAATAGTCTAAAGGAATGGTTCAGCAATGTAGAGGAAAAAAGTTTCGTGCACTGATGGATGGCAACTTATACCTAAACATCAAGTACTTCCTTTAAATTCAGAATATCTTATAATTAATGGTCAGCAATTTTTAATATGCATGTAAAACATACTTAAGTTGATTAGTCAGGAATTATTAGGATTATTATTAGGTTTCTTGTCTTAGGACTTCAAATCTTATCCATTCATGTCTCAAGGCAAAAATTTATAACATTCCATGTTTGAGATGGTTAGAGGTGATTATATCATAGCATCTATAGCTCATGAAGTCTGACAGTGGAGACAAGGAGTGTGCTTAGCATAGGTATCTTATAGCTGGCTTGAGCATTAGTGACTACATGCACTCTCTCCACTTGATAAGCCATAGACTAGAAACTTGACTATCTCTTGTCATTTTATTATTCAGTAATTGAACCTTCTTTGGGAACAGGATTTTAATTGCAATCATTTTTTTGAATAGCCAGCATAATCCAGAATTTGAACGAATCTAAGAATGGGTATCCAGATCTCCATAGAGAAAAACCAACATCAAGGAGAGAGTTTATTCATTATCTTAGTAGCAATGAAATCTCAGTTCAGATGTTAAAATTCGACTGAAGGTGTTATTTATGAGAAATGTCATGCAAAATGGAGTATTTTCTTATTCTTTGAACAAAACCATAGAAAGCACAAATCAGCATTAAAAATGACTGTAATATATCTGATTTGAAATTACTAATTATATAAGATGAAGGATGGGAATCCTTCCCATCCTTAGAATCAAGCAGTTCTCCCAGAATCACAAATCATGTTAGAGCAGATACTAGAACTTACTTCAATGCCTCAGCATAATTCATACAAACTGGTATTTATTCCAAATTTGTTAAAAGGCTGAAATTATTTTTAAAAAGACTGAAAATTATTAGCTATTGGTTAAAGTACTGATACTCAAAAATAAAGTGTTTTCATCTTTATAATTCAATATGGCTTTGACCTAATTTATTTCTGTATCTGAGTCTATAAGTCAGTCAAGTATATAGGGTCTAAACTATCTGTCAAAGGATCTTTCTATGTGAATTCTGTTATGAAAGTAAGAGTAAAATTAAACCTATATTATCAAAGATATAATCTTAAACAAAACAGAAACCATGTAACATATATATTTTTTATATATGAAATTTATTGTCATATTAGTTTCCATACAACACCCAGTGCTCATCCCAACAGGTGCCTTCCTCAATGCCCATCACCCACCCTCCTCTCCCTCCCACCCCCTATCAACCCTCAATCTATTCTCAGTTTTTAAGAGTCGCTTATGGTTTGGCTCTCTCCCTCTTTTTTTTCCTTCCCCTCCCCCATGGTCTTGTGTTAAGTTTCTCAGGATCCACATAAGAGTGAAAACATATGGTATCTGTCTTTTTCTGTATGACTTATTTCACTTAGAATAACACTCTCCAGTTCCATCCACGTTGCTACAAAAGGCCATATTTCATTCTTTCTCATTGCCACGTAGTATCCCATTGTGTATATAAACCACAATTTCTTTATCCATGCATCAGTTGATGGACATTTAGGATCTTTCCATAATTTGGCTATTGTTGAAAGTGCTGCTATAAACATTGGGGTACAAGTGCCCCTATGCATCAGCACTCCTGTATCCCTTGGGTAAATTCCTAGCAGTGCTATTGCTGGGTCATAGGGTATATCTATTTTTAATCTTTTGAGGAACCTCCACACTGTTTTCCAAAGTGGCTGCACCAGTTTGCACTCCCACCAACAATGCAAGAGGGTTCCCGTTTCTCCACATCCTTTCCAGCAGTCATTTACATTCTTAATGGATAACATACCTGCTTCTGGTATTTTAATGGGTTTTAGATCTGAAAAATTCACTGCCTCCTAATAGGACCATCTTCCTTTTTATGCTCAGGTTGTGGCTGAGCCAATTCCTGGGTATGACCTTTCATTTCAGGCCCTTAAAAAAGAGAAATTATTGGGGCGCCTGGGTGGCGCAGTCGGTTAAGCGTCCGACTTCAGCCAGGTCACGATCTCGCAGTCCGTGAGTTCGAGCCCCGCGTCGGGCTCTGGGCTGATGGCTCAGAGCCTGGAGCCTGTTTCCGATTCTGTGTCTCCCTCTCTCTCTGCCCCTCCCCCGTTCATGCTCTGTCTCTCTCTGTCCCAAAAATAAATAAAAAACGTTGAAAAAAAAATTTTTTTTAAAAAGAGAGATTATCAATTAAAGTGTAAACATAAAATATAAATAAATGATAATATTCATTATTTAAGTTATATGAAATAAAAGCCTGTAGGTTTAGCATTTTTATATTAAAAATAGTGATGGAAAGATGGACTTCACATCTTTTTTTGTATTATGAATCCTTATTTCAAATAACAATCTAAATAATATCATAGTGTACTAAGAGTAGAGATCATAAGCTAAGATATCTGAAGTCTACACCATGGATAGGATTTTAATTAAAATTGAAATGTAATTTCCTGAACGATTAGCTGAGTACATTTATGGACCTATCACAAACCCAGTATACTAGTGAGATGCATCCCCTACTGGGACAGTCTGAAAGTTATTTTGTCAAAATTAACTAGTTAGATGTAGGTGTGATGTCCCTCTATGTCACTTGCAATAAATAAGTCATGTAGAAAACAAAGTATCAAAAATAACAGCAAAACACTAGTAACTAAAAGTCAAATTTCGGTCTTAGTGTAAGAATAAAGGAAGTAGGGTGGAATGAAATTAATGGACTTTAGGGGCGCCTGGGTGGCGCAGTCGGTTAAGCGTCCGACTTCAGCCAGGTCACGATCTCGCGGTCCGGGAGTTCGAGCCCCGCGCCGGGCTCTGGGCTGATGGCTCAGAGCCTGGAGCCTGTTTCTGATTCTGTGTCTCCCTCTCTCTCTGCCCCTCCCCCGTTCATGCTCTGTCTCTCTCTGTCCCAAAAATAAAAATAAACGTTGAAAAAAAAAATTTTTTTTAAATAAAAAAAAAAGAAATTAATGGACTTTGTTTTCAGTCATATTGGAGAAAACTCTTAACAGTGAATTCCTAAAATAATCCATGGCCTGCATGATGTCAATAATTCATTACAAGTATTTGATGAAAATACTGTATTTGGAAGTTTGGAAGCTGTTAATTTCTGTTTCATGATCCTTGTAATATACTTTTGATTTTCCAAGTCATGAAAGTATGTGGGGCACCTGTTTGGCTCAGTTGGTTAGGCGCCTGACTCTTTATCTTGGCTCAGGTCATGATTTCATGGTTGTGGGATTGAGCCCCAAGTCAGGCTCCGTGCTGAGTGCGAAACCTGCTTGGGACTCTCTCTCTCCTTCTCTCACTCTGCCCCTCCCCCCATATCTCTCTCTCTCAAAATAAACAAACATTTTTAAAAAGTATTTAAGCACCTTTTAAAGCCGCTTAAAAATCATGCTAACATAGCTACCTATATCAGTTTCCCAAATTATCCAGATTTTCCCAAATGTGCTATATCAAATGATTAATCAGTGGAAACCCTTTGCTGGAGTCTCTCTCCTGTTCCACTGAACTTCAATTATTCCTGTGGCAGTACTAAGCCTCTTTAAGTACAGACATATTTGAGTATTAAGCAGTTTATACAAAACCATTCACCTTTTTGTACAACAGAGATGGTAGGTAGAACAAAACCCTTTTAATGAAATGTGAGTTAGGTCCCCATGGGCCAAGCAGTCTTTGGCAAGCCACAATCCCTGAACTTTAGTTTGTTTCTTTATAAAATGAGGCTACCATCCCTATGCAAATGGTCTTTATTCCAGATGTTTTAAGGAATGTTCACTTGGCACTCTGTACCTGTTGTTAAAAATTGTTTACACTTTTTATGAAATGAATTAAAAGGCTACAAAAATATTCTAAGAAGAACAAATTAGTAAACAATGCATACTTTTGTAATTAAAGTTTCCTCTGTCTTAGGAAAGACTGCATGTTCAAGCACACAGATTAAATCTTGAAGAAAAAGGGGAAATTCATTAGAGTGAAGGACCATATGAAGCTGCAAACTATGCGGTCTTCATATTTTCAACCGATTTTCAGGAAATGACTGAGTTTCTCTTGTAATGTTTTGTTTCATCTTGTTATGGTATGTCATAATGCACGATGCACACATCTACCCTGAACCCCCATAGACATTCCTCCCCCCTTTCCCTTCACCTTGGTCCACAGGTGCTTCTTTAACTTCTTTCTCTTGATCAGCCATAATATCCTGACTCTCGGTTGGTGCCTGCTCGTGTTGAGGCTGATTATCATTGGGCTGCTGGGCCTAGGGGTGTGTGTGTGTGTGTGTGTGCGCGCGCACAAATAAATAGTTGTGTTGTTAAGACATGCCAACAATATAAATATATATTACAGATTTTTATACCAAATAATAAAAAAAGTATAAACCCACACATAAAACACGATTCTATATATTTATTCTTAAAAGTTACTCTTCCGGAGCGCCTGGGTGGCTCAGCTGGTTAAGCATCTGACTCTTGATTTCAGCTCAGGTCATGATCTCAAGGTTTGTGAGTTCGAGCCCTGCCTCAGGCTCCTGCTTGGGATTCTCTCTCCCTGTCTCTCTGCCCCTCCCTCCCCCTCTCTCTCAAAAATAAAATAAAAATAAACGTTTTTTTAAACAAAGAAAAATGTCTTTAAACAACAACAACAAAAAAGTTACTCTTCCCACAGAGTGGCTACTCCAAGAAGAGGTAGCCACAAGCACTTTGGAGGCTATTTTAAACTATGTTGGGATGGATATGTACAACCTGTTGTTAGTAAGCATAACAATGGAGTCTTAGGTTATATTTCCACAGGAAACACAAGTATGGAATCCTTCTGGTTCAATGTTTCCTACTCCTTATCAGCAGAGAAACTTATATCCCTGTATCTGTATGTTTGTACTTCAACAACATTTTCAGAGAACGAAACTGATGGTATAGAAAATATCAAATACCAAAGTACTCACAGCCACAGGTGCAGCTGGCTGGTTAGACTCTCCATTACCCTTTCTTTGTTTAGATTTAGATCTTGTTCTCACACGCCCACTCATATTTCACCCTGAAAGTAGAATATCAGGATTTGAAAAATGTACTCTAAAGGCTAGGTATACCACTTCCAAGGCTAAACTTTTTAATTTTTTTTAATTTGAAAATACTTTCAAAATCAACCTGTGTAAGGATAATGTACATGCTTTTGTCACACCAAATCAACGAGCTGCAAGATCATTTACATCAGCCAAACTGGCAGTCAAATCACCTTAAAGACAGGAATAAAACATGAGGTTTAGTTCCACAGCTAGATTCCCCATCATAAACAGTGCTGGAAATTTAAATTTGAATTTAACTTTGAGTTTATTTTAAATTACATAAATCAAATAAATTAGAGTTTAAATTGCTGTGGTCACATTCCCATTTACTGGGCCCATTTTACCCTCTTAAATAAGGTTTCCTTGGAACACAGAGAAGTCTTAATCGTTTGCGTACTGCCTATGGCTGTCTTCCCACTACAAGGGCCCAAGGTGTCCAGTTTCGATATTGACCAGTGAGCCGGCTCCTCCCTTGACACCCTGCACAGTGCGATAGAAATCTCCGGGACGCAGCTCCAACCCCACACCGTTCCCCGTTTCCAGCCCCACACACCGTTTTTTGTTTTTTGTTTTAAGTAGACTTCACGGCCATCCTGGAGCCCAGGTGGGGCTCGAACTCACCACCCTGAGATCTAGACCTGACCTGAGATCCAGCGTCAGCCAGCCACTTTGCCTACTGACCGCACCCCCTCCCCCACCCCCACCCCCACCCCCCCCCCGCCCCCGCCCACAGGCGCCCCTTCCAGACCTGTTCTGTACCGCCTGGCCCGCCTCCCACCCAGGGTCCCACTGAGGACTCACTCTGGCTTCAGTGCTCCGCCGGCAGTTCCAGGTGCTTGCAGGACTCAGATACCTCAAAGAACGCCCCCAAGACCCACCCTGTCTTCATCTCCCCCGTCCTCGGCCGCCAGCTGTCCTCACTTGTCCCCGTCCCACCACCACGAGGACGAGGGCCATGGCGGCCGCGACGCCTGTGAGGAGAACGCTAACTCCTAGCAACTTCCTCCTCCGAGGCCACAGATCTACCGTCCCGACCCGCCCGAGGCCCACTGGCACTCTCCTCACAGTCACTCACACTTAAAGTCCTGGAAGGACTGATTTGTGGACCTACCGGTTGAGGGCAGGCAGCGAGAAGGATCAGAGAAGAAGGAACACCACCGCCTAGGCCTCAGCTCTGCTCAGGGAATGCGGGCACAAGGCACATGCCCAGTTGCGCTTGTCGGAAGCAGGCACAAGGCGAGCGCCCAGCAATGGTCTTTCATTGCAGTGGGCATGCGCACAGGGTTGGGTCCCTGCAGGGCGGGGTGAGGTTTTCCCGCCTGTGCCTTGGAGGCGGGCTACCAAGTGATCTCCCGAGGAAAAGAAAAAGGCTTGAAGAGTTGGTTTTTAGACCACCCAATCCCCGTATGCATCCAGCATCTTTGGCGACAGACAACCCCAGGTACCCTTAGTGAAGTTGGAGGATGTGTCTCAGAAAAAGCGCTGAGACAGAAATACATATTAAGTGTTTTAATCCTATTTTTATACCTGCCTTGATTAATCATTTCCTCCTTTGCTTTAGTTTTCTGTCATCCTTGAATCAATTTGCTCATTCTTATAGAATAAATATATTAACACGTGTTTACTTTTTTTGTTCAACTAATATTTTTTATATAGATTAATTTTTTTTTTAATTCAAGGTGGTTAACATACAGTGTAGTATTGGTACCAGGAGTAGAACTCAGTGTTTCACCACTTATATACAACACTCAGTGCTCATCCAAACAAGTGCCCTCCTTAATGCCCGTCACCCATTTAGCCCATCCCACCACCCACCTCCCCTCTAGCAATCCCCAGTTTGTTCTCTGTATTTAAGAGTCTCTTATGCTTTGCCTCCCTCTCTGTTTTTATCTTAGTTTTCCTTTCTTTCCCCTATGTTCATCTGTTAACACCTGTTTAATTTTTTTGCTGGTGCTACTGAACATTTAAATCTCTGCACTGGTGGGGCACCTGTGTGTCTCAATCGGTTAAGCGACCAGTTTGGCTCAGGTCACGATCTCACCGTTTGTGGGTTTGAGCTCCACATCCGGCTCTGAGTAGACGGCTCAGCGCCTGGAGCCTGATTCTGATTCTGTGTCTATCTCTCTCTCTGCCCCTCCCCTGCTTGTGCTCTCTCTCTCTCAGCTCTCTTTCTCAAATATAAATAAACATGAAAAAATATAAATCTCTGAACTGGTAACTGATTTCTCTATATAACTGTGGTCATTTGTTCAGTGTGTATTTTAGAAATATCCATAGATATTGGTCCTAGGATTTAGGCTCAGTCCATGGTCACATAGCATACAGCAGTGGTGACTATGCTCCTCAAATTCTGTACTCCTGAAATATCAGCCAAACAACTTATAAGCAAAGGTGACTTCAACACTTGAAGGGAGAGCAGTACCTGGAGAGAGCCTTAGTAGAGTCTTGGAGGTGGCAGGGCAGGAGAGAGATTTATTCAGATTTTGAAGTCTGGTATACAGCAGGTCGTTCAAATTGGTGGAAGGTGCGATTAGGATTGGGTAAGAATTGTGATAGAATGATTTAGGTTTGGAAGACACAACAGAGCAGATGTTTTAAGACCAAAACTTCAAAGTTTCTTGTGGTTGAAAATTTCATTTGGCATTTTTATTGAAGGGTTAATGGGGTTTTCAGGTAATTCCCGGAATGAACAAGAAGGTATTTGTGACCTTTCTGTTCTTAGGCAAGACATTCCTAGATTAGTGAAGTTATACTGATGAAACCAGTGGCATATAAACTCTTCTTAATGTAGACAGCTAGTACAGTTTTCCATTTTTATTACTTTTATATGACCTATCAGTTTTGGGTGGTAGGTAGTATATGGAAGGGAAGGACAGGAAGGGGGCACCAATCAGAAAGTATCTTTTTCTAAATAAATTAGGATATATTGTTGAAATGACTCTTATATGTTCCCATCTAGTTGGGCTTTCATTTAAAGGAAGTACCTTGAGTGTGGCAAGAGAGGTTTCTCAGCCTCTCTGTCTCTGTTTCCCTAAAAAAGCAACTTGAATAGGAAATGTGTTTCTTCAAAAATATTTTAGAGTGAGAATAGTCATAATCCTCAATGTTTTATTGTATCTTTTATCTTTAAAATCTTCATCAGCAAGGCTATCATTGCCAGATTTTACCTGCTTTTTTTTCTTTTAAGTCACAAATGTGTGTGTGTGTGCATGTGTGCGTGTGTGCATGTGCGTGTGCGTGTGTGTGTGTGTGTGTATGTGTGTGCGTGTGTGTAGTGCACTGAAGTGGTGCTCAAAGGTTTGGACATAGTGATTTCTGGATTTAGACTTTCTGTGAGCACCTAAATAGCTAACATTCAAATTCCTGCCATCAGATGCCTGGGCAGTTTTGGCACCCGGGCTTTGATGATTCCTGAATTGTTCCAGTCCACTTCAAAGGGCAGACTTCAACCTGGTACAAATATTTAACTTTCTCCCACCATTACTGTTGGAGATAACTGCTGACCAGTTTGTTATAAGGCCCTAATTTGATTCAGAAGAAAGCAAGTTGTGTAGAAGCCCTGGTGACACACGGGAAGCAGCAGCAAGGAGAAAAGACACTGTAGAGGCAGGAAGAATTGTGTAGTACGTTCCTCCAGGAGTTCTGTCTGAGCTGCTAAACAAGGAGTTAGAGCTGAGAGTGCCAGCAACTTCTCTACCTGTGGGAATGCTTCAGTTATCTGTGTGACCAGAGCTTCTCTTATTTCAAGCAGTAGAGCCTAGGAAGAAATTCAAATTTTCACAGGAACAAGGATGAGTGGGGATGGGACAAGTTCTACAGAATCTGGGCAGCTGCCATTTTCCAGTGTACTGTAAACTGCTAGTAACTAAGCTCAGATTGCCTGCTAGTTGAGGTCAAAATGGTTATTACTAATCATGTGAAATGCAACTCTCAAGTTGCCTCATAAGATGGGAGCACTGTAGGAGATGGGTACTTTGCTATAGCACAGAGTGCATGACATTCGGCTATCTTTTCATGTCTTCAGACATCAACACTTTGGTTCCAAAGCTTCAATTGCAGAGTGGGACATACGATCCCAATTCATCAGATCTTTAGACTTGGACTGAACTACACTACTGACTTTTCTTGTCTTCTAGTTTGTAGAGAGCAAATCATGGGACTTCTCTCACCCTCATGATCATATAATCCAACTCCTATAATAAATTTCCTCTTCTGAATATCTGTATGTAATCCTGTTGGTTCTGTTTCTCTGGAGAATGGTGACTAATGAAGATTTTGGTGCTGAGAGTGTTTCTAGAGTGTTTCTAGAGGAATTGAATTTTAAGGATGAGTTTTCTGAATTGATTTTTGGTTTTCTGATAGTGAATGTCTAAGATGATTACATTTAAAAAAGTCAATGGCTCAATTTCTAGTATCACTGATAGTCTGTGAACTTTCTATAGCAATACACAAAATATGTGTTTTTGATACTCATAATCAACCACTTATAAGAAGCAAGGATCTATGTGACTCTATATATGATGCTTTTGAACGTGTTTGGAAAACTAAGTAGTATAATGATATTAGTTGGTTTCTCCTAATGTCCCTGGAAAAAGGAGCAAAAGAAAAAGATGAACTGAAGCATTTGAATTCTGAGTGATAAATGACTTAAGATTTTCTGGTTGTGTCCTGAAGGAGAGCTTTATCTCCTGTAGCTACATGGTTTAAATTGCTGAAAATCAAATGGAGAATTTCATCTCACCCTTGGCTGAATTACAGTACAGTGAAGTCCTAGGCTTTCAGGGCATCACGTGTTAAAAAGAGGGTAACTGGGAGAGAAGAAGGTCCTATAAGCGGAATGGGAACATATGGGAAAGTCCTGCTGAAGCTAGGCACATCGCTCCCCTAAATTCTGATGAGTCTTTCTGGCCAGTGGGAGAGGCTTACCCACCCGCATTGAAATTGGCCTTCCCATCCCCATTGGTAGCGACCCCACTCGCAATAGTATGGCTTTTTCGCCTGTGTCTGAGCCTATGAACCCTGCATTGACTGAGCAAATGGTAAGGGCCTCTCGTGAAGCAGTGACCATGCATTATAATGCTGAGTCTCCTCAGGACTTACTTGCATCACTCTTCTTTGCTTTGAACCTGTACCTAAACTCACATCCCAGGAGGCCCCTAAAGGTGAGATACAAAATGTGACCCATAAGAACTTGTTCAACCCTCCAAAACAACTACTTGAGTTTTAAAATTATATAAGCAGAAATTCAGGGAACATGTGTGGGAATGACCTTAAGCATGGGGGATAATGATGGAAGGAACATCATGTTGGGTCAGGCTGAGTTTATTGATATGAATCACTAAGCAGAGATTCTTCATCAAATGTTGCAGCTCAGGGATGCAGAAAGGGCTCTAATGGTTTGTTTGGTTTGTTGTTTGAAACATGGACCAAAAAACGGCCCACCACGAAGGAAGCGGAAATGCCAGACCTGACTTGGTTTAGTGTAGAGGAAAGGGTTCAAAGGCTTAGGGAGACTGGAATGTTAGAATGTATTTGTCAGTTAAGACCTACTCACCCACACTGGGAAGGTACAGGAGACATATCATTTGGCACTGCTGTAAGAAGAAAAAAAATTGTGTGGGGAGAGCCCAGCATCCCTGAGAAGCTTAGTGATTGCTCTTCCGTGTAGTCCAGACCTTACAGTGAGAACCTGAGCCACTCATTTGGAAAATCTAAATGTATGTATTCACATCCCAAAGTGGCAGTATTTGGATCCTGAGGTGGCAAGGTCCACGTGGCAGCACTCAATTGCCAAAGGCAAGGTGGTTGTGGTTACTCTAAGAGACAGCAGATTCAAAGCAGCAATCAGAGTAGTCTGACTCCTGCAGACCTATGGTAGTGGTTAGGTAATCATGGTGTTCCTACAAGTGAAATATATAGGAAACCTACAAACTTTTTCTTGATCTCTATAAGCAGAAAGATACTAAGACAAGTGAAGAAATCTCATTCAATCGTAAGAAGAGAGTCTTGAGCCCTCAACCAATTCTCACACTTGCGTTCCTTTTTACATTCTTGGACACCTTAAAATAAGGGGAGGCCGAGATCCCTTGAGGAAGGAGACTGTCACATGTGAAAGAAACAAAAGAGACTTCACAAAAATAGAGTCAGGAAGCCCCAAAGGGGGGGCTTTCACACAACACTACTGTCTAACAAACATACCTCACATTCCCCAGCAGGAAGTTTAGTTTACAAACCCTAGCAGGAGGAAGGAAGAATTTCTCTTTGCCCAGCAATAGCCCATCCAATGAAAACCACCACACTCAGGCAAAGAGAAGCTGCAGAAGCCCCTCCCAGCTTCCTCTTTTCTGTTGTAAAAGCAAGCCCCTCTACTATGTTTTCTACACTTGTGCATGGGTTGCCATAGTTTCCTTGTCCAGAATTGCAAGTCCTCTGCTTTTCCTGAAGAAAGTCATTTTGTTGGTAAAATAGCTGGCTCTTTTGCTCTTTTAAGGTCCAACATACACTACTGGAAATTGATGCTCTAAATGCTTCTTCTAGTCTTCCCAAAGGGACCTTTTACTTGGGTAACTATATATTGGGGAAAAGGAAATAATCAGAACTTTTAGGGACTATTGGACACTAGTTCCGAGGTGACACTGATTCCAGGAGACCCACAATGACACTGTGACCCTCCAGTCTGAGGAGGGTCTTATTGAAGTCTGGTGATCAATGGACTTGTAGCTCAGTTCCATTAAACAGTAGGCCCAGTGAGCTCCTGAACCCATCTTGTGTTTACTTTCCCAGTCTGGAATTCATAATTGGAATACATATAGTCAGCTCCTAAGTTTGTAATTGATTTCCTGACCTGTGGAGTGAAGGCTGTTATGGTGGGAAAGGCTGAATGGAAGCTATTATAACTGGTTCTACCTAGGAATAGAGTCAATCTAAAGCAGTGTTTCATACCAGGAGGGACTGCAGAGATGAATACCAGCATCAAGGACTTGAAAAGTACACAACTGGTAATTTTCAACATATCCCTGTACCGGTCTCCTACTTGGCCTATACAGGAGATAGATGGATCTTGGAGAATGAAAGTGGACTATTGTTAGCTGCACCAGGTGTTGAGTCCAACTGAAGCTGCTGTCCCCAATGTGGTTTCATTGCTTGAGCAAATTAACATATGCGCTGGTACCTGGTATGCAATGCCTTTTTCTCCACTTGTGCCCATAAGTCCCACCAGAGGCAGTGGGGCTTTCAGCTGCCAAGGTTCGCAATACACCTTCAAAGTCATACCTCAGTGGTATATCAGTATCTGCCTCACTTCATAATTTAGGTCACAGGATCTTGATTACCTTTCCCTTCCACAGTATATCATACCAGACCATTACACAGAGGACACTATGGTGATGTGATATAGTAAGGGAGAGGTTGTAGTCACTCTAGACTTATTGGTAAGATACTTGTGCGTCAGAGGGTGTGAATTAAATCTGACAAAAACTCAGGGATTTTCTACTGCTGTGAATTTTTTTATTAAAAAAAAAATTGTTAATGTTTATTTATTTTTGAGAGAGACAGAGAGACAGAGCACAAGAGGGGGAGGGGCAGAGAGAAATGGAGACATAGAATCCAGGGCAGGCTCCAGGATTTGAGCTGTCAGCACAGAGCCATGACGTGGGGCTTGAACTCCCGAACTACAAGATCATGACCTGAGCCGAAGTTGGACACTTAACCGACTGAGCCATCCAGGGGCCCCTTTGATGAATTTTTTTAGGTGCTGAATGTAATGCTCCATGTTCATGTTGAGATATCCCTTCATTCTCAGATAGTTACTCTCCTTTTGATAAACTGCTTTTGGTCTGCTAGTGGGCCTTAGGAGAGACTGAAAACTTGACCGTAGATCACCAAGCTGCCCCGCAACCTGAGCTATCCATCATGAACTGGTGTTTTCTGACCAACCAGCCATAAAGTTGGGTGCGCACAGCTGCACCTTCATGAAATGGGAGTCGTATATATGTGAATCAGAGGGCACTTTGGGTTGTTGAAAACATTGGAGGTGGTAACTGCCCTTTAGAGGCTGAACATGGCAGGGATACAAACCTTTCCTTCTAGCAACTTAAATAAACTGGATTCCTTATAAATGTGACTTCCTATACATTGAGGGAAGATTGCATATCACTTTGTCTAGAAATGTAGAAAGAACCCTGACTGTCTTGGAAAACACATCAGCGAAGGCAATCTTTTTTGGCTTTGACTCTGATATGACACACCAGTATTGGCTGATCATAGCTGTGCACACCTGGCAGAAGCAAAGTGAGGGAAATGAAACTACACCTACCATACAGATTTTCTTGAGGATATACTGTTAATGGATGGGGAAACTTAAGTGTGAGATATTGACAGTGCCATCTGTGATGAGTGAGTTAGCAAAACCAGCTATGCTCATTACCTTACTGCATTGAAATTTTGTTTTCATGTTTATTTCCCTCACCAGACTCTTAACTCCTTCCTGGAAGGTTGGAAACACCCAGCTCATCCTGGTGTCCTCGGGGCAGTGTAGAGGACCTGACACACATTGGAGGCCAGTCCACATTTGTGGAATTAAAGTAAACTCTAAAATGTTAGATGACCAAACCCTGTGTCATCATGGTGAGCCAAATGGTCTACAGTCTGCAGAGTGTTAGAGAGAAATGCTACCGGTCTCTCTGTCTTAGAACCCATGCAACAGGGAGAGACCAGCTTACACTGTGGGATTGATCTCAGTTATGCCCTTTAAGAGTCTAGAATTGAGCCTGTATATTAGGATATTCCAGAGAAATAGTACCAATGTGCTGTGTATATTGATATGAATATATATATATATATATATATAATTTGTCTATTTCTAGACAAGGTGATATGCAATATATATATATATATACACACACAGACTGTGCAATATATATATATATATATATATACTGACACACACAAATATATATTTTTTAAATTTAAATATATTTTATTATTTTTGTGTTTATTTATTTACTTTGAGAGAGAGGTGGGGACAGGGGCAGAGAGAGTGGGAAAAAGAGAATCCTAAACAGGCCACTGGCTATCAGCGCAGAGTCCAACTTGGAGTTTGATTGCACAAACTGTGAGATCATGCATGACCTGAGCCGAAATCAAGAGTTGGACACTTAACTGACCTAGACACCCATGCTTCCCTAAAATTTAAATTTAAAAGAGAAATTTAGGGGCATCTGGGTGGCTTAGTCGACTGACCATTCAACTCTTGATTTTGGCTCAGGTCATGATCCCAAGGTCGTGAGATCAAGCCCCACAGCGTGTTCCACACTGAGCATGGAACCTGCTTGGGATTCCCTTTCTGTCTCTCCCACTGCCCCTCTCCCCTGTTTGCGCATTGTCTCTCTGTGTCTCTCTCCCTCTATCTCAAAAATAAAATAAAATGAAAGAGAAATTTCAATTTTAGATTTAGAAAAGTTAATTTCATCTGAAAAGTAGCTTCATGACAACATCCAGAATAGGGTTCGTATACGTATGTGTGGAGCATGGCCTAGCCAAATGGACGCATAAAATTAACCATTACAGCTAGCTAAACAAATCCCATTAATTACAAAAGGCTACTTTAGAAATGCAAGTGCATGTCTCTGTAAGTTTCTGAATAAACTTTTTTTTTTTTTTTTTTTTTGTGAATGAACCTCTTATAGCTGGTCCATCATTATTCAGCAAAGCATACTCTGGTCAGGAAGTGGAAGCTCACCTGAAAGCCTTCCAGGATGAGGCAAGTTTTGGGCAAGTCAGGGCACACACACAGGAAATGTAGTTCCACAGTTCACAGATGGTATTCCTGAGGCAGTGTTTAAAATTTTTAGAGAGCCAAGAGCTGGACATACATGAATCATGCAGTTCAGGTCACTGGGGCCTCCGTGTGGCCTTCCACCAGGGGACCCTCCCCTCTAGGACTCCTAGCCCAGTTAGAATAATCTTTTGAGCCCTTGGTTTCAGAGGAGCTGTGGGAAACAGTCAGTTCCAAGCAGTTTTATCTGCCCATGATCCTAGACCATCTACTTTCTGAGGGTGGAAGACATGTGGAGGTGCTCTGTGTGCAAGTCCAGGAGCTGGGACCACACGTGTTCTCCCACAGTCAGAGTTCTGGCAGGCGTGGCTGGAGCCTCTGCAGTCTGTTTACACTGAAAGTGCTCACAGCAGATCGGAAAGGCTGCACTGGGAATATTTCTTCAGGAAGAGATGTTTTCAAGAATCATTTTGTAAAAGAGAGGTCATTAACATCCTTACTTTCTGCCTTTGCTTCTCCCCAGTTGCCATATTTTATACTTTCTTTATTGTTAGAAAATCAGTGTGGCTTATCCTGAAATCAATATTCTACATCTCTTTAATTGTCTCCTACTTCCCTCCAGACAATTTGAATGAAAAAGGTTATATGAAAGAGGGACAAATACTTTTTTATAAAACTCAACCAGAAAGACCCATTATGTTCAGGAATTGATATAGATAGAATCCTAGTTTGAATACCAATTTCAGTGAGTATACATAACTTCATGGCCCCCTTGTCTCTAGCATTTATTTAGTGAATAAGTTATAGAAGATTAATCGATTGCTGGAGACATCTGCATTGAATGAACAAACTTCCTTACTAAGAAGTGTGCAGCAAGAAAAAGGTGAGGGAAATAGGATCAGGCCAATCAGTCCATTGTTGCAAACTGCTGTTAATCTGGGAAGTGGAACCCAAGTCAATAGCAGTGAGATATCCCAATCTGTCAGGAGTGGATGGAGAGTCTCACACACAGTGATGTGTCCTCCCCCATCTTGTAGCTTTTGGCAGGAATCAAAAATTAGGAATGCAACTAACGTCTGCCTCAGAAATATAGGGCTTATATAAAGCTTGATTTTAGATGCTTCCATCAGAAAACGAACCCTTTTCCTTGTGCGGTGACTTGGACAGTTCAGGAAGTTCTGTGATGTTTCCCTAGCTTTTGGGCTCACGGATGGGTGTCTTAAATCTGCAACAGTCCTAGAGTCTCAGTCATGTTCACTCAGCCTGTGCCTGCTTTCTTGGGCAGCACAGCTCTTGCTCAGGCTGAAAGAGCCCACAACAGGTGCATCAGGTTTCAGGATACAGTCAGGTCAGGGAATGAGGATCTGTGACTTCAGGGTTCCAAGGAAGCCAGAAGTTTTTCTTTGGTAACAGCACCAAGGCAAAAAACTTCAAGACTAGACAGCCTTACTTCAAATCCAAGTAACAAGCAAGGCTATCCTGATCCCCATTTATGTTGTTACTCACAGAATCCAGTTGACCCACTCAAAGCTATGCACATCTGGCTGACAAATCATGACTCTATGTGGACAAGATATCTCATCTTACAAGAGTTTGTTAAAAACTGAAGACTGCTTTTATACCCCAAATTTTATCTCCATCTGTATATTGCCTCCCTTTTATGTTGTTTCCCTTTTTTCCGCAGGCAACAATCTGAGTAAAAATCATCAGTTATAGGAACATTGTTTTTATTTTTAATATTCACAGACTTAAAATTCCAGTCTGCTCACCCGAGTCAAAACGCAAAGGAGTTGTATCCCATTATTATCTTTTTATTTTAACTTTCCCTGATAGGGGTGGTTCTTTTAGCATCTAAGATATTGCAAGTAGATAACATTTTATATCAATTTCGTAATACATCCAGATGCAATAGCCATAAAACAAAAAGTTTAGGAAAAGATAAGGATGTCCCTCTCACTACTCATTTTCAACACCATACTTGAAGTCCTAGCTAACAAGAAGGGAAATTCTAGGTGCTCAGAGTGAGAAGGAAGAAATAAACTGTGTTTGTAGATATAATACAGTCTTCATAAAAAGTTAAAAGAATAAAAAAACTGGTGGAGCTGATTAGCCATTATACCAAGGTTGAGGATACAAGGTTAGTATATCAAAAATCCCATTGCTTTCTTATAGTTCCTCGATGAGGAAGTGGAATTTGGAATTAAAACCTCAATATCATTTATATTAGCACCCCAAAGAATGAAACATTAGGTGTAAGTCTAACAAAATGCATACAACATATTTATGAGGAAAATTACTGTGCTCTGATGAAAGAAATCAAAGAAGAACTAAATCAATGGAGGGATATTTCATGTCCACGGACAGGACACTTAATATTGTTGACCTATCAGTTCTTCCCATTTTGCTCCATAGATTCAATCCATCGTAATCAAAATCCAGCAGGTTATTTTGTGGATATTGACAAAATGCTTATAAAGCTCATATGGAGAGGCAAAAGACACAGAACAGCCAACACGAAGGAGGAGAACAAAGCTGATTGACACTACCTTACTTCAAGACTTTGTAGAAACTTAAAATAACCAAGGCAGTATGATATTAGTGAAAGAATAGACCAACAGATCAATGGAACAAAAGAGAAAGCCTAGAAATAGACCTTCATAAATATAGCCAACAGATTTATGCAATAGACCAAAAACAATACAATGGAACCAAGATAGTCTTTTCAACAAGACTAGTGCTGGAATATCTGGACATCCATGTGGAAAAAAAATGAATTTAAACACAGACCTTATGCCCTTCAAAAAAATTAACTCAAAAAGATCGTAGACTTAAATGTAAAATACAAAACTATAAAACGGACAGAAGATAACATAGGAGAAAATCTAAATGATTTTGGAAATGGATACCACTTTTTTTGATACAAAGTAAAGGCATGATCCATGAAAGAAATAATTGATAAAGTGGACTTTATTAAAATTAAAAACCTCTGCTCTTTTTGAGACGCTGGAAAGACAAGCCTCAGACTGGGAGAAAATATTTGCAGAGACATGTCTGATAAAAGATTGTTAATCAACCTTTAGAAAGAATGCTTAAAACCCAAAATATGAAAATGAACAATATGATTTAAAGATAGGCAAAGGCATCTGGGTGGCTCAGTCAGTTAAGTGTCCAACTTTGGCTGAGGTCATGATCTCACAGTTCATGAGTTCACACCCCACATCAGGCTCTCTGCTGTCAGCGCTGAGCCCACTTGGGATCCTTTGTCTCCCTCTCTCTGCCCCTCTTCTGCTCGTGTGTGTACATGTGTGCTCTCTCTCTCTCTCTCAAAAATAAATAAACACTTAAAAAATAGGCAAAGGCACGAACAGGCACCTCACCAAAGAAGATACGTGGATGAGAAATACACATATGAAAATATGCTCAGCATCATATGTCACTATGAAAATACAAATTAAACAACAATGAGATATCACTACACACTGAGAGCATCAAATGCTTGTGAGGATGTGCAGCACCTGGAGCTCCCATCATTGCTGGTAGAAATGCAAAATCACATAACCACTTGGAATACAGAATAGTAGTTTCTCACAATGCCAAACATGCGTTTACCATACAATCCAGTAATCACACTCCTTAGTATTTACTCAAATTAGTTGAAAATTTATGTCTACACAAGAACCTACACACAACTGTTTATAGTAGTTTTATTTATAATTGTTCAAACTTGGAAGCAACCAATGTAGGGTTGTTTTTTGTTTTTTGTTTTTTTGTAGATAAATGTATAAATAAACTGTGGTACATCTAGAGAATGGAGTATTATTCAGGGCTAAAATAAATGAGCTATCAAACCATGAAAAGATACGAGGAACCTTAAACGCATCTTAGTAAGTGAAAAAGTCCATCTGAAAAGACTGCATACCGTATGATTCCTACTATGTGACCTTCTGGAAAAGGCGAAACTATGGAGATAGTAAAACATTAGGGGTTTCATGAATTAGAAGAGAGAAGGAAGCATAGGCAGGGTGCAGAGCATCTTTTGGACAGTGAAAGAATTCTGTAAGACACTATAATTGCACGCTTGGTATTTAGCCAAAGTAGTTGAAAAGTTATCTCCACTCAATCGGAGACTTCACTGATGGTACAACAGGCTACAGAATAAACTATGGGTGCTAGCTCCATTCTTTTATGACATATTATTTTACCTTCATGTAAACAACTCCCCTAAGGATAAAATGAAAAGTGTGCGTGTCTTGGATGGGCAAACAAAAACAAAGCATAGAAATGGCTCCAACTCTATCCACCCCAGCACACTGGTAGCACACTGCTCAATGGGCTCTGGTGGTGGTGAGGGGGGATGGCAGTGGTCTATAGCATATGTTGGCTAATTTCTGTGGTGTAAACACTCCTGTCTTTGCTGATTTCAAGCTGCTGACTGTCTAACAACTGGTTTGCAAAATCCCTAGATGTTCGTGTATCAGCTCTTGTGAATCGGGATGATGTGACTACTGCAACCACTGAGTGCTGTGAAACTAAACCAGATTGTCAGGAATCCTGGCATCTTGACCCTCCTCACTGATGTGTGACTTTCCCAAGCCTGGCGTTAATGACATCTTTCAGACCATGACTAGGCTGTTTGCATCCTCACATGTTCCCCACTGGGCAAAGCAGGAGGAGAAGGATTGGGTCTCAGGGCCTCATCCTCACAGGTGGATGGAATCCCAGGTGCTATGCTCAAGTCTCTGACCAGGGCTCAAAATTTGTCTCAGCTTCTCACACTTCCTCCCCCTCAATTATGTACCAGCAACTGAGGCACCCAGAGCTGCAGCAGCTTGCCTAAGGTCACAGACACAGTTAGTAAGTGGTGGAGCTGGGGTTTTACTTCAGATGTGCCTTTCTTCAAAGTCAGAATCAGTGCAGACCCATCTGTGTCGCGAGGTCTTTCCCGGGGAAACAGGTACAATAAATCCAAACATTTTACTGAGTGGTGGTGGAATCCACAACAAAGGCACATTTGATTCAAGACATACTCCCTCCCTAAAGTCTGAAGTACAGGAAAGCTTCAGTTACAGTTCCCTTCTTTAACAAGGGGGACGTTATTATCCATAGAACAAGTTTTTTTTTAATGAACTTTGAGACTTGCTTTATTTTTCTTTTAATCCCATCCCTTGGAACATAATACTAAGCATAGGTAAGTACGTAAATAAATAACGTTGGAGAAGGTGAGAGATAACAATTACCTTCATACACTCCTGGTAAGATTGGGAGGCAGGCTAGGGATATGCATCGACATTTAAATGTAAACTCTGTAAGATCCATACATTTTCATTTTAAAATGCCTTCTAACCAGGGGCGCCTGGGTGGTTCAGTAGGGTAAGCGGCTGACTTCGGCCCAGGTCATGATCTCACAGTTGGTGAGTTCGAGCCCCGCGTCGGGCTCTGTGCTGACAGCTTGGAGCCTGGAGCCTGCTTCGGATTCTGTGTGTGTCTCTCTCTCTCTCTCTCTCTCTCTCTCTCTCCCCCTCCCCAGCTCATGCTCGCACTCTGTCTCTGTCGAAAATAAATAAAATTAAAAAAATAAAATAAAATGACTTCTAATCAAATGATTGCACCGGTGTACAAAGCTTTCTGAACAAAGATATTTACCCTAGCTGTATTTGAAAAGGTGCAAATTGGAAATAACTTAAATACACATCCCTAAGTGTTTGATTGAAAGAAATAGACTAATTCTATGCATGGAATAATATACATTTAAAACTTCATACGTGTCTTGAAACCTTCAGGCCACACTCAGTAAACTAAGCTTGGCCTCGGTGGAGAAAAGTATTAACCTTACAAATAACATAAAACTTTCTGTGTTGTTTTTGGGTCAGGTTATCTTACACATGCCTTTTGTGTTAGTCCAGAGCCTTCAATGAGCTGATGCTAAAACAGAATTCAAAGTGTAAGAATTTTATTAGGGGAAACAACTGTGAGAGAACGTGGGCATTCAGGGGAAGCTGGGAGAGCCTTCAGAACAGGATTCTGATCTGAACTCCAGTGAAGAAGAGACAAGGAATAAAGGCTGGGTGGAAGCCTCTTTGACTGCACAGCAGTTCTAAGTAGAGTTTGCAAGGTCACCGGGGGGTCTTTGAGCCAATGATGGCCATTCATTTCTGTTTCTAGCCAAAACAATGTAGTTAGCTTTAACCTCCCACTTGCCAAGAATAAAAAAAAAAAATAGACCAAATATATAAAACAATGGCTGGGAAACCCTCGTAATCAGGCAATGTGAAGAATTGAGATCCCTGAGAGAGAACAAACCAAAGGGGTGTGAACAATGACTGCCTCTGCTTACTGCCTAGAGAGTGTTTTCAAGCTGTAGCACATTGGATCCAGATGGATCCAATGAACTCCATAGTTGGAAGATAGAACTTAGTTTCTGAGGAAATCAAGGCCAGGGGAGTTCAAATGATACCAGAGAGGAGAAAGCTGCAATGAGAGAGAACCCCAAGGTTTCAAATGGTCTCCCTCATATATTCGGTGTATGCGTATGACCCCAGGGAAAGTACCATCTGAAAGGATTGGAGGGAACAGTGCCTAGTGCTTATGATGAAGTTTTTGGGGTGATAGCGGGGTTCATGGGGTGTGGAGCCGACGGCCAAGAAAGAATTCTTGAAGATGTCTTCAGTGCAAAAAGGTGATTTTGTTAAAGCATGGGGACAGAACAGGTGGGCAGAAAGAACTGCACTGGGGTTGTGAAGAGTGGCTCCTTATATACTGTGAAGTTGGGGGAGGTAAAGTCAAAAGGGAGACCTCCAGAGGGACTTTGACATGCCTAAGATACTTGAGGGCTTGCTATTGTCAAGCTAAGGTTGTTTTCCCTCTAGTAAGGCATTAGCATTACGATGACAGGGGGTTCCTGAAGAAATGTTATACTCTGTATTTGCCTCAAGTATTTGTCAACGGGCTGCAGGTTATAAAGAAATTTAATTTTACCTGCCATTTCCTTCTTGCCTTTGTTCCCCACATCACTATGGAGGGGTGATATTGGGTTTCCAGGAAACTGAGTCTATAGATTTCTGGAGGTTACGCTATTGATAAGAATGCCTTTTTCTTGTAATTTACTAAGATATTGTAAACTGATGGAGACTCATGTCCTGTATGACTGTGATCTCTGTCAGTTGGCCATTTGTTTTCTTTCCTTTCCTTTGTCCTTGGGCAGCCAGAAGTGCCTGAGCAATATCACACACACACCACCTGGGGAGGGGGCTGGTTTGTATTTTGCCCTCAGCCTGCCTTATGCTCCTTCATTACTTAGACTTGGGTGGTAATAGTGCCCGTTGAAATCAGTCACACTGAAAAACCTAGGGATTCATGGGTCCTTGGTTAATACTCAAAAGAGTCTTTTGTCAGTAATGGGGAGTAAGTAGCTCTAGACTTAGTGTTGCTCCATCTCACCAAGCAAATCATAAATGGGACATCCTAAGTGGTCAAGCTGTTTCCAAGTTATTTAATGTGTACTGAAAAGGTTACTGAATATTTATAGACATACAAAATATCCCACATTAAATAAGGTAAAACTTGCAGTCAGATGTCCAATCAAAATTGAGCAGGCATGTAAATAAGGAGGACTATATATGACCTGTAATAAGAATTAAATGAATCCATTGAAATTGATCCAGAACTGACACAAATGTTAGAAATAGCACACAAGGACATGACATAGTTATACATAAAGGTATTTCAAATGTTCAAAAAGTTATGCAAGGACATGGAAAATATTTTAGAAAATGTAAATTGAACTAGAGATGAAACTACAATGTGAAAGATATAAAAATACATTGGATGGGATTAATAGCAGATTGGGAATTGCAGTAAATAATTACTGAACTACAGGCCCTAGCAATAGAACTTATCCCAAATGAAACGCAGAGAGAAAAGATAGTAATTTAAACCATTAAGAGAGCATCAGTGAGTCCTTGGGACAATTTTATGCTGCCTTATAAATGTGTAAGTGAAGTTCTAGGAGGGTGGAGCAAGAGGAGGGGACAGATAAAATGTTTGAAGGAACAGTGTCCAAATGTTTTTCCAAATTTGAGTACATTATAATGTCACATATCCAAGAAGGTTAAAAAAGCCCTAAAAGCCCTAAGCACAAGTAATAAAAAAGGAAATTACACCAAGGCACATTATAATCAAATTGTTCAAAACCAGTGATAAATAGAAAATCTTAAAAGTAGCCACAGAAGGGACGCCTGGGCGGCTTAGTCAGTTGGGCATCTGACTTCGGCTCAAGTCATGCATGATCTCACGGTTCATGGCTCGAGCACCACATTGGGCTCTGTGCTGACAGCTCAGAGCCTGGAGCCTGCTTCTGATTCTGTGTCTCCCTCTCTCTCTCTCTCTGCCCCTCCCCCACTCATACTCTGTCTCTCTTGCTCTCAAAAATAAACAAAAATGTTTAAAAAAAATAACCACAGGAACAAGATTTGTCAATTACAGAGAAGAGTTTTTTCTTTTTCCTTGTGATGAGGGAGCATAAGGCAGGCTGAGGGCAAAATATATGATGAAATTTTGGCGTGATGGGGGGGTTCATGGGATCTGGAGCCGATGGCCAAGAAAGAATTCTTGAAGCCATCTTTGGTGCAAAAAGGTGATTTTAGTAAAGCATGGGGACAGGACCCATGGGCAGGAAGAGCTGCACTGGGGTCCTGATGCATAGCTCATTACATACCTTCAGGTTGGGAGGGGGTCAGGGATAAAGTCTAAGGAATTTTGGAAGCAAGGTTTCCAGGACCTTGAGGGATAGCTGTTGCTAGGGAAATGCCATTTATGACTGTTTCATAAAACCTCAGTCATGAGACCCTTCAGATGTATATCAGGGGCCATAAGCTGGGAGTATGATTGCCAGCATACACCTTGGGGCAGTTGAGATGGAAGGAAGTTGATTTACAGGATCCTTGAAGTTGGGATAATGTTAAGCTAAGGTTCTCTTTTGCCCCCAGCAAAGTGTCATCCTTGAGGCAGTGGAGCTGCTAGAGGGAGGTCACTCAGTCCTGTTTCAAGGACGCGTCAATGGGCCGTAGACAGTAAGGGAATGTAATTTTTCATTTGCCTTAGTTTCCCACATTACCATGGCAAGCACTTAAACCCCTCTCCTTTGTTCTTGGGTAGCCAAGGCCAGGAGTGTCCGAGGGATATCACACATATTCTACCTGGGGGTGGGGGTGGGGGGTTGGTGGTGCCAGCCTGCATTTTGCCCTCAGCCTGCCTTATGCTCCCTCATCATATCCTCCCTGAACAATTTTGACCGTTAAATCTTTAAGGTTGCTGAAGGTGGAAGGTCTCATCTTCTGTAGCATCTTCCTGCTGAGTAGGGACATAGAGTTGTCCCTACGTATATCGGTCAATATTGGTCAGTTAGGGAACATATAGGGGAGTTACAAAACACAGAGGCAGCTGAATCCAATTGGACAACATGTATGAACCTCCTTGAGTAGAAAGGATCATCTGTTGGCTTGAAGTTATTGCAGTCATGGAGGTTTGGTACCAGGCAGAGAGACATGGGAGAAAACAGCAAAACATAATTAGAATAACTAGAAAGATTAGCCCAAATGGAAGTCCTTTGGTAGCTGACAAAAATCCTCCAGTCCGGGAGTTTAACCAATCATTAAAGGAAAGAGAGAGATTGTTTAAAGCGCCAATTTGAGTATTCGTGTCAGTTAGAAATCCAGAAATATTTTTGTGGTAATCTGGAATGGATACACAGCAGTTTGTTTTTATGAGAGCTTAAGTTCCACCCTGTGCAGCAGTTAAAACATCTAATGCCAGTCTATTTTGTAGGACTGTTTTATGCATTTGAGTTATTTTAGTATTTAACAATATAATGTTATTTTTAGAGTCATTTAAGGCCTTAACTGTGTCACAGGTGGTGTATAGCCATCACATAGACTCTGTTTTGTTCAGTAAGCAATCAGGTAATTAATAAGATGTACTTTTATGGAATCAAGAAAAATAGAGGTTAATGGTTAGAGCAAATTACAAACCTAGTGTCTACCAGTGCTGCCAGTGAGATTTTTAGATGTCAGGCTTGAAGCATCCTCAGATGAGAGTGGGAACAGGCAGCAAGAGTCAGATTGGCCTTCCTGGTTTGTAACTCCAATGTCTGTGGTGGTCCCTTTGAATGGCCCATTGTAAGAAGGAATTGTCCGTTTGAATGGCCCATTTTAAGAAGGCCCATTGTAAGAAGACACTGGGAAAAGAGAATGAAAAAGAAAGTTGCACCCAACATAAAAGAAGTTTGAGGCCTGCCACAGGTTCACAGGAATAAGAAGGCATATTAGTTTGCTCACTGATTTTCTGTAAAGGGAGTACAGGTTTTATTTAGATACAGGAGCCCATGAAGAATTCCCCTCTAACTTTACTGCAGTGGGAGTACATAATACGACCTGGTAGGAGCCCTTTTATTTTGGAATTAAATCCCCTGCTGTGTTAGACTTTCCATCCTTTGAATAAACCAGGTCTTTTGGGTTTATATGGGGTTGGTTTCTAGTCATTGTCAGATCAGGTTTAGGGAGGACATGGCTTGCATATTTAGAGATTTATGAATTAACACAGCTTCAGGTGAATACTAAAGCACTATAGTCTTTATCTATTGATAGGTCTACAGTGAGAAGGTCTTTGCATACAATTGTTGGGTGAATCCATCCCATTCTCCAGTTGTTTAAATAATACACCCACGGGGTTATTATTCCCAGAGAATAACAAGCAAGAAGATTGGCCATACCTGTGCTATTGTAACAATTTTTCTGAAGTTTACCTCAAGTTGTCTAGTTTAGGCAAACAACAAACATTTAAAGATAATCAGAACTAGAATTTAACATTCATAAAGATGTGTCATTGAAACATAGTTTTTCTCTCTAAAAACCTTCATTTCCAGAGATAGCCAAATGAAGAATAATGCATTTGTAGAACAAGTCCAGTTTTAACAAACTTGGCCTAATTATTTACATAAGTTCTGCAAGAATAGTGATTGATCATATATATCTTTAAAATTTTGCTTTGCTGGAACTTTTTTAAGGAATCTAGATTGAACTTTCAGTAGCCTCTCTAGGCCAGAAGCCAAGCCAAGTACTTCCATCAGACATGCCTGCAATACCTGTAGAATGGGCAAATTCCTCTTCATGAGGTCCCCAAGATATCCTGAGTTTCCTGCATCTGACAGGAAGTGACATTCTTTACTCACCTGGTAAGGCTGCTGGGAACTCTGTAAGCAAGGCATCAGGCCAACATTTCCAAGGGGCTTTATGGCTCCATGTTTCGTAAAGTCAACCTTGGTTCCTTAGAGCTGTCTGGTCATATCTGAGTCTATGCATGTCACTCTCAAATAGGACATTCCAGTCAAAGCCTTGGCAAAACAACCAGCATTTCTGTAGCAGGATTCTTTTTTTTTTTTTAACGTTTATTTATTTTTGAGACAGAGAGAGACAGAGCATGAACAGGGGAGGAGCAGAGAGAGAGGGAGACACAGAATCCGAAGCAGGCTCCAGGCTCTGAGCTGTCAGCACAGAGCCTGACGCGGGGCTCGAACTCAGGGACCGTGAGATCATGACCTGAGCCGAAGTTGGACGCTTAACCGACCAAGCCACCCAGGCGCCCCTGTAGCAGGATTCTTGCACAGAGAGTTGTGACACCGAGGCTTTTCTCCAGGAAGCAACTTCATTCATGCAGGCACCACTCAGTTGGGTTCATACCCGAAGAGCTGAGCCCTGAACCACACGTGGCATAGTTTTTTATATATTTTCTTAAAAAAAATTTTTTTTAATCTGTCTTTATTTTTGAGAGAGAGAGAGAGAGAGAGAGAGACAGAACGTGAACAGGGGAGGAACAGAGAGAGAAGGAGACGCAGAATCCGAAGCAGGCTCCAGGCTCAGAGCTGTCAGCATAGAGCCCGACGTGGGGCTCGAACCCACGAGCCGTGTGATCATGAGCTGAAGTCGGACACCGAACCGACTGAGCCACCCAGGCGCCCCTATGTATTTTCTACTTTGTCTCCCACATATGGTAACACACAAACATGCAGTCTGATTAAATGGTCTCATGTTACAAGGTCGTGAGGGATGTTGTCACATGCCTGTATAACCAGGTTGCCTTGAGGGGTTTTTTTTCTTCTTTCCTTAGGGAAGGAACCCTGCCACATTCCCCGCTTTGATGCCTGGATCCCTCTATTTTGGGTCAAGGAGCATCATCTTGGTTTAGAGGTTTATATTTCCATAATACCATTACATGAGCGGCCGTCTTTTTTTTTTTTTTTTTTTCAATCATGGCCTCAATAAGACTGAAGACAGACAGTACAACCAGGGGAGCCCTAAGCAAGATAGGATTAAGCAACCTCCCAGAATTAGGAGGATAATTTTTATGAGAGTTTTGAATCCCCCCAAAATTGAAAACCATCCTCCAAATAACTTCCCAGGGTTTTAACCGTTCCAGGTCTGGATGGGGACATGAGTAATCCTTTTCATTTGATTTGTGATCTCCTCTATGACTTTTTTCTCATTATTTATCTGTAGGCAGCAGTTGCTCAGCTTAAACTGTTTACAAACTTTTCCCTCAGAAGCAAGCAGGTAATATAAGGCCAAGTGATTTTGATAGATAGCATTGCTCATTTTGGTTTGCTGCTTGGCTAGTAAGTGAAAAGCTCTGGCAGTTTTATTGGTTATAATTTTTATAACTGTTTGTAGTCTGATTATGTGGTTTAACATGTAAGTGGGAGTGTGGTAGTCCCAGGACCTATCCTCTGCCCAACTGGCAGGGCCATAATATTGGGCTATATGCTGGGGAGGCCATTTATTGTCTTTTTAATTGACAATTTGTAAGGCATGCCATTTCCTTTGAGTCTCCTTGTGTCCATACACAAGGACTCCCAAATGTTTTCCTCTGGCAAGTGGGAGCAGAAAGAAACATGGACAAATACTTCCCAGCATACATGACCCTGACCAGACTACCAGACTGAGGGAAGTACTATATAGGCTGTTGCTTCACATATCTACTATAGTCCATCTGGGGCCCGCCATTTGATGGCTGCGTTGACATTGTCTCAGGCCTCTTGGAGGTGTGAGAAGTTAGACAAGGGGTGGGAATCTGACTCAAGGTGGTCTCGGGTCCCCCACCATTGGGTTTTCTGGGCAGTTGAGTTATAAAATCTTTGGCCTAGGCATGTTAAGTTTTTAACAGAGACAACGATGAACTTTTTCCCCACCAGGCAAGGCAGTTTTTTCCAATAATTGAACTTTTGAGGAGCCAAACCCCAGTAATAGGACTGGGGAATTTTGTTTTACTATAAGGTTTGTGGGGATCTAACTTTCTAGTCTCTCATGGCCATTGTTTTCCCATGTTGGTACCAATGAAGCATCTTATCCACAAAAGGAAGGTGAGTGCTAACAGAAACCTCTCATCACATTCCCAGGTGGCCAGGGTGGCCTCGGCCAATCCTATGACAAAGAGTAGAGCAAGAATCACAATGACAGTGAGAAATAAGCTGTGACAGTACATCACAGTAAGGAAACATATATAGAAAATAAGGGTAGTCTTGTTTTATTGGACTGTCGATTCCTCAAGCTTCTGCCCTGCACAGATTAGTCAGCTTCTGGAGTGACTGAAGCAGGGCTGCAGTCTCCTGGAGCCTCTGGAGCTGCAGATTGCTTCTCCAGTGTGGTCAGTTTGCACAGCGTTGATGGATCAGGGATGCACTCCCAGTTTCGAGATGCCAGCTTCACTCTGCTGCAGTGAATCCAGGGACCTACCTCAGTTACCTTTACTGGAGTAGGGGTGGACAAGACGACAGTGAACAGGCACTTCCAGAGGGGTTTTAGGGATTGGACATTCCATTCCTTTACCCATATAGCATCTCCTGATTTAAAGGGGTGTGCGTCTGTGGTCAGACTCACAGGTAATCGCTCCCTAGCCCAGTGGTGTAAGGTGGTTAGGGTAGAGCCAGGGGTCTGCCCTGTTGCCTTAGGATTAGATTGCTTATCTCATTTAGATGCCCCCTTATGCCCTTGATAATGGGGAGGGTGCCCATAAAGGATTTTATAAGGGGAGAACCCCATCTGCTTCTTTAGCCACCCACTTGCAGCTGCAGTCTGCCTCCCTGAAGGTCCCTTAACTCTCCCTGCCTAATGTTAACCCTTTCCCTATTTATTTCTTCCTCTGGAATAGGGCCCCTAACTGCCATTAGGGAATAGGGACGATGACTGTACTGGCTTCTTCAGGCTGATAAGGGACGGTGTAGGGGTACGGCAGTTAGAGTCTACCCAAGGGTCTGTTAAGTGGCCCACAGTATAGTTTTACAGGAAGGCTGGCAGGCATGAGGTGGCATAAACATTAGCAGACACAAACAGAAAAAGCACAAAGTAAGGATTATACTGACCAACAAGATGGCATCTTAAGATAATGTCCCCAATTTCCAAACCTGTCAAACAATCTAGGAGAGACCCTGACGTTTGTTTACAACATATATCAGGGAATCTCTCATAACCCAGGTGACAGAGGAGCAGGAGCAGTAAGTAATTAATGGTGGCTCTATTTTTTAAGAGGTTGGCCTTAACTTAATTTAAAAAAAATTTTTTTAAGCATGTAATGCTTGTGAGGTGTTATTTAGAGTTTTGCTGAGTATAAGCAGACAGTTTGCTTTATTCTGAGGTGTAAAACTTTTCCAGGAGCCAGGAGTTCTACTAGAGAAAGAGTCAAGGCAGCCATGTACCATTATTTAAAAAAAGACTTGGGGTGCCTGGGTGGTTCAGTCGGTTGAGTGTCCGACTTTGACTCAGGTCATGATCTCACAGTTCGTGAGTTCGAGCCCCACGTTGGGCTCTGTGCTGACAGCTCAGAGCCTGGAGTCTGCTTCAGATTCTGTGTCCCTCTCTCACTGTGCCCCTTCCTTGCTCATGCTCTGTCTCTGTCTGTCTCTCAAGAATAAATAAAAAAAATTAAAAATAAAAATAAATAAAAAAGATTTTTTTATTTTTTATTTATTTATTTTTTTTTTATATATATGAAATTTATTGTCAAATTGGTTTCCATACAACACCCAGTGCTCATCCCAAAAGGTGCCCTCCTCAATACCCATCACCCACCCTCTCCTCCCTCCCACCCCCCATCAACCCTCAGTTTGCTCTCAGTTCTCAACAGTCTCTTATGCTTTGGCTCTCTCCCACTCTAACCTCTTTTTTTTTTTTTTTCCTTCCCCTCCCCCATGGGTTCCTGTTGAGTTTCTCAGGATCCACATAAGAGTGAAACCATATGGTATCTGTCTTTCTCTGTATGGCTTATTTCACTTAGCATCACACTCTCCAGTTCCATCCACGTTGCTACAAAAGGCCATATTTCATTTTTTCTCATTGCCACGTAGTATTCCATAGTGTATATAAACCACAATTTCTTTATCCATTCATCAGTTGATGGACATTTAGGCTCTTTCCATAATTTGGCTATTGTTGAGAGTGCTGCTATGAACATTGGGGTACAAGTGCCCCTATGCATCAGCACTCCTGTGTCCCTTGGATAAATTCCTAGCAGTGCTATTGCTGGGTCATAGGGTAGGTCTATTTTTAATTTTCTGAGGAACCTCCACACTGCTTTCCAGAGCGGCTGCACCAATTTGCATTCCCACCAACAGTGCAAGAGGGTTCCCGTTTCTCCACATCCTCTCCAGCATCTATAGTCTCCTGATTTGTTCATTTTGGCCACTCTGACTGGCGTGAGGTGATATCTGAGTGTGGTTTTGATTTGTATTTCCCTGATAAGGAGCGACGCTGAACATC